>NW_023270503.1:23491142-23776840 GCF_011800145.1 Mirounga leonina | reverse complement strand
TGATATTATCCCTACTCCTCCAGAAAAGGAAGTTAAAGCTAGGAGAGCGTAAGGTCCCACGGGCTATGGTTGAAGACTCTCCCTGGTAACATGGCCTTGTAACCCTTCCACTTTCTTTATTTCTTAGAGGTGAGGTTCTGTGGAGTCTGACTTCTGCCTCTAATATAAATGGCTCCTTCCATCACCACGAAATGTATTCAAGTTTCTTTTGTCTTTGGAAACAGTGATTAAATAGTCCCCACCTCATGCCTACTTCCCATTTCTACTCATCTATGCTAATTCACTGTCAAACTTACTGAAAGAGTTTACTTCACTTTCTACCCCAACTTCTTGCTTTCTGTTCCATCTTCAAGCCACTCTACTCAGGCTTCTGCTCCTATCACTCCACTTACACTTTTTCTCCACGGTCTCCTATAACCTCCGATTGCTCGAATTCTGTGGTATTTCTCGGTCCTTAACTTCATCTCTCAACAGTGCTGGCAACTATGGACCCTTCTTGAGGCATTTCATTTTCTTAGTTTCTGTGATAATTATACTCTCCGGGCTTCCCTCTTACCTCCTTGGTTGCTTCTCATTCTCCTTTGCAAGCTCATCTTTCTCTATCTTTCCTTTTGATGTGGTTGTTTCCAGCATTCTGTCCTGGCCCTCTTCTGACTTGATGCACTTCCTTTGAGCAATCTGATATACCTCTGTGCTTTAGCCACCATGTAAATGACTCACAACCATAGCTCCAGCCCAGATCTAAGTGTTGGATCCTAATGCCAAGTGCATGTCCATCAAGCTGCTCAAACTCAATATATCCTAAATTTAACCCATCATCCTGCCTCTGTCTCCATTCCTACTCCCAACCAGCTCTACCTCCTGTGTTCTCTATCTCAGTGGATGGCAACTCTATGCACTCTGTTAATCAAGCCAGAAACTCAAGAGTCATTTCCAGTTGCACCTTCCTCTTCCAGTCAGTCTTTGAGTTCTGTTGATTCTCTTTTCAGAGTATTACTGGAATCCATCCACTTCTCTCCATTCCCATTGCCAATACCCTTGTCATGTCACTGTCATTTCTCATGAGGACTACAGAAACAACCTCCAAGCTCGTTTCTGTATCTCCATTCTTGTTCCCCTCCAATCTAGTCTTCATTCTGGGGCCAGAATCATTTTAATGCACATTGATAAAAAATCACTGCTTTGGGATGCCTGGGTGGCTCAGTTGGTTAAGCGTCTGCTTTCAGCTCAGGTCATGATCCCAGGGTCCTGGGATCGAGTTCCGCATCGGGCTCCCTGCTCTGCGGGGAGCCTGCTTCTCCCTCTGCCTCTGCCTCTCTCTCTCTCTCTCTATCTCTCATGAATAAATAAATAAAATCTAAAAAAAAAAAAAATCACTGCTTTGCTTGAAACCTTTAAGTGGGTTCCCACTGCCTCTTGTCAATGTCTTAATAAGGTGAACAAGGCTGTGCATGACCTGGTCCTGTTCACTGTTCAGCATTGTCATTTACCCCCTAAATCTAGTGGACCCTTAGTAAAACAGACTTTGTGTCTGCTATTCCCATGGGCCACAGGCTCTCTTAGCTTGGAGCCTTTCCTCTGCCTGTTTAGCTCCTATTTCCCTTCACCCTTTCATGGGGCTCACTCCTAAGCAGCCTTCAGATCTCAATTCCTGGGCTTCTCTAGACGCTCTAGAAGCTTCTCTTTGCCCCTCTCTGTGTGGGGGCCACAACTCTGTACTGTGTACTGTGTCCTGTGCTTCCCTGGACATGAGTTCATCACGCTGTCTTGTATCTGCTGCCTTTGTCTCACTGCCAATCACGAGGTGGAAAGTCCTGTGAGAGCTGGAACTTCGCTGGTTTTGTTTGCTGTTCTACTCCCAGCACTCGGCATGGTAGCCGGCACAGATAGGGGCCAAAAAATACTTGTTAAATAAGGTTATGAAGAAATGAAGGGAGCAGTGGGATTTATTCTTTCAGTTGAGCAGATTTAGTTTCAGCTAAATCCAAGATATTCTCCTGGTAATTGAACTGGTTGTGGCGGGAAGAGAGCAACTGCCTTTGGAGAGAGTTTTTCCCAAATGGCTCCCTAAATACCATGAAGAGAGTCTCAAATGCCATACCAAGCGAGGCTGAGTTGATCCTAAAAAGAACAGGGAATTACCTTTTAAGAACCAGTCTTAAATAACTGCATGTGTCTGCCACCCAGCCCACTGTTTCCCCACACCTTCTCATGCCCCCCACTCTCCCCCAGGCCAACTTCTCCCTACAGTCTGCATTGCCTTGTGGGAAATTACCCAGAGCCCCTCAGCCTCTGCCTGTCAGGATGTTTTAAACTCCTCTCCGTACAAATTATGTTACTGTCCATTTTCCAACACTGAAGTTAGGGCAGTTTCTGCCTTAAGTTTTCTTGTAGTGTTGCCTTTTGCTTAGCATGTTGCTGGAATGCCATTTCCACAAAGCCTTGCTGAGAGAGACACATATTCTGTCTTCCTCCCGTACTGTTACTCATAAAAACCCTAGCTTTAGCTCTTCTGCTACCTCACAGGCGGGAGGGTGGGCACAGTGTCATCTGATAGTCTTTTGATCGATGTCAACTTGCTGAAACACATGTGAAGGGCGGCCTTCCACCTGCCATACGGTGTCATCTTCATCACCTGAGGGGCTCAGACCAGGCACTCCCTCCCTAGGGACTGTCTCAGACTCTGACTTCGACTCATGCTCCGTAGCATCCGCCTTTAGCCGTAATGCTGGGAGTAGGGACCAAGCCTTGGGAAGGTGTTCTCTGCCAACCCGAAGAGGGTGCAAACAGGAAGCAGATGAGGCTCAGCAGGACATCTGCAAAGACCAGGCTCCCAGGCCGTGTGCTCTTGCTCGAGGGGAACACTGACCCTGCCGACCGCAGATGGAGAAGCCTCACCACAGTGCTGAGGACTGAAATGAGTGAAATCAACTCTCTGCCCTTCAAAACAAAAGAGCAGGCAGAGAGTAAGGAGGATGGCACAGTCTCAGAGACCGTAAGTACCCTGCTGTGGGAGCCTAGGAGCTTAATCAAAGCACCTATAGGTCTTGGGATCTGACTGGCTTTTCCAGATTTCATCCCTTGGCTGGATACCCAAAAAGGGCTGCAGGGCTGAGATTTTAAAGCATGAATGGAAAATTTCTAGGCTTCTCTTCCACTACCACCTCCCATGCATTGCTCCAGCCCAGTCTGAACACCACGAGGTATTTTAAAATAATTTCTACTTTGATGAATTGCTGGGGAGTCCACAATTGCTCATAATCAAAGGGAGAAAAATGCAAATGAGATCCGGCCGAGAACTATCACCACCAAACGTTTATTTCACTGCACAGTGCCAAAAAGAATTAAAACAACATTAAACTCACAGCAATCATGTTTAAACCCTCGTTTCCAAGTGCCAAATTGCATCACTCTGGATCATACAGATGTTCGTTAATTATGCTAATTTTTATTAAACTATTAAAATGGAGAGAGTACTGGCTCAGCCAGGCAGACCCCAGCTCTGAATGAACTCTGCTCTTGTCTAGAGGTGCTAATTTACTGCATTTTTATTAAGTTGCTGATTCTTGGGTTTTAGTTTTGGATGGCAGACGGGACTGAATTCCTGGGATCAACGTTTTCAATGAAGTTTGACTTCCCCTGCCTGGATGTTTAGAAAGACCAGAAAATGCTGAGACACTCCCGGGAGATCTGAAATCCTCAATGCGCAAGTGGTTCTACCTCCACGGTGGGGATACACGCCTACCACGGGAAGGGATCAGAACTGCCCAGGCTCCTCACTCCTTAACTCTATACACATCGTGTATGGTATAGCTAAGGGGTTAATTACGTAACACAAGATACTTTAGATAAGAATATAAAAAGCTGTTTTAAAAAAAGCAAACCGACCCTTTACATCAGCACTTGCCTATTGTCACGAAGTCTTTACAGAAGCTTTTCACTCAAAAATAGTGCACCGTGTGGTTTGTTCTCATCATAAATATTTCTAGGCTTGATTAGACATCCGTTTCCCTCAACACCAACCCTGTTCCACCTCCCTGAACTCCCCAAATGAAGGAATCTTGAAAGCAAAGGTGGGTTACTTGGACTCCCTTGTCTGGTTGGAGAAGCTATGGGCCGAGATGAGCAGAACATCGAGTGAACTTGAAACAGACACAGCACTCACCATCAGCACAATCAAAAGTGTTTATGGGGGATTGCACACTGCCATAAAAGGATTTATGCTGCTAATCTCCATCAACAAGGAAAAAAACAAAACAAAACAACCCTACCAAACCTGCCATAAAAAGAACAGCAAATTCTATAAACAAGAAGCAGTATGGCCACCAACCACGGACATGTTGCACAGCTTGACTCTGCCTCTAGTGGTTCCCTGTTGCTGTTTATGGTTTCAGGACTATCGCGGACCTCCTCAGTGCTCCTCCTGTCACAGGGCCCTGAGTCCCTGTGTGGTGCTGCAAATACCCTGTCAGTAGGTGTCAGGGGATATCGGGGGAAACCAGCAGGCGCCTATCATAAGCCTTAAAAGAGATTAAATACCCCTACTCCATGATTGCTACATTTTAATTTCTCTCCTCCCTGCTGGTTCCTATTTGTATAAGCTCTTCCATGGCTCCCCTGGAGTAGCACAGACATGACCTGGAATGACCATCCTGTCTTGGGATGAGAATTCAATTTCTAGGCTCAGTGAATCCTAGGCTGTTCCAACAAAAGGAAAGCACCATCCTCTAGGGCACAGATTCTTAAACTGGAGTCTGTGAACCCCTGGCTTGTCCATGGGTGGACGGGAAGGGTTCTCTGAACTCCTTGAATTTGGTGTAAAATTTTGTGTGCACGTGTCTATATGTCTTTATGTCTTGTCCCTGGGGTGAAGTCCAGAACTTTCATCAGATTCTCAAAGGGTTTATGAACCCTCTACAGTTTATGAACCAGTGCTCTGTGTGTGTGTGTGTGCGTGTGGGTGGGTGGGTGGGTGGGGGATACAATGATCTTTATGGCCTGGATCTGCACTTTGGCCCAGGGTGGCCTCTCTCCACCCCAGCCTCCCCCCAGCTTTTAAAAGTACAGTGAAAGGAAGTCAAGAATCCTTGTTTCTGCCATGCTGGGTTTCTTAGGCTTCAGCCCTCCAGCTTCAGAGTCTGTTCCTCCTTCTAAGGTTGAAGGCTGACCAAGCTTCCTCATTCTTTCTAAGGCACCATCCCTCTCTCTCTCTCTTTGTCTTTTATTATTGAAGTATAATTGATGTACAGTGTTATATTACTTTCACGTGTACCACTAAGGCACCATCTCTTTAGCTGTGACGTCTCTCAATAGCTCCCATTCAAATCCACGTGATGGCTTTTGGAGCAAGCTGCTTGACCCCGTCTGCCCTGAGAATGTTCCTAATAGAAATGTTCTCTTTTCGCATTGAATTGGGTTTCGATAAGCCTCTGTGGAACAAGATTCCCAGAAAATGTCTCATACTTTTGTTCTTTTAACCATCAAAGTTCACTATACCAGTGCTTGTAAATAAGAGAATTCCTCTTCAAGAGAACAATCAATCAGCCCCTGACTTGAAAGATCAATAGAAGCTTGATATATGTATGGGAAAGGCCAATCAATCACAGAACTATTGGTTTATGATTGCTCATTTCTCTTATCAGTGCTTGCGCATCCGACATTATCATTAGCAAAGATGGGAAATTCGAATTCCTAAGCAGAGTAGATTGTAATATTCCAGGATCAGCCAAAAACATTGTATTTTTACTCTGGATTGGCCCACAATTTCTCTACTTCTAAAATCCAGCTTTGGAAATTTAATGCTTTCTGAGGATATCATAAATTATTAAATAAATTGAGGGCTCTAACTCAGCACCCTTCCAACTGCTGAGAAAAGCAAGGCTGGGAATAAGGATTGCTCACCAAAGACAAGCAGGTGCCCATTTTTCAGCATAAGTGGTTTTGTGGGGAGATTTTGCAGAAGGGAAAAGGAAGTGGTCAGTCGGGTGGATGGTGGATTAGTGGGGTTGGAAGCTGTCAGAGGACTGGAGCTCAGCGCTCGGCTGAAACCTTGGGTAGCTTGGCAGCCTCCCCAGGCTGACACCATGTTTTAAGTTCTTGGCAATCATTTTCTCTTTTTTCCATTATTCAGAGTTTTGGTCTATCAATCATAATAAAAATGAATCATTAAATTTGCCTCAACTGAACCAGTTTTATTTATTGTTACATTTCAGGGAACTTGCTAACCTGGAGATTGGCGGGCCTGGACTGGGGAGGAGGGAAAGGCATGTGAGTGTGAGAAAGGGGGCAAGGAAAGGCTGGGTGGTCAGTGACAACAGCTGGGGGGGGGCATAAGGTGACAACTGGACAGCTAAGAGTTGAGTGTTCTGAGGAGGAATGTGTCAGCTAGATGGGGGGCGGGGTGTCTGAGAGCACTTGGAAGCAAGGGGAAATTCAGCCTCAGGCCGGAAGCCTGGCATGCAGGACCCGTGCACATGCTGGACACTGTTGGTGATGAAAGTGTGTGCAAAACACAGGCCGTGCGCAAGAGAAAAATCCTAAACTGTGAAGAGAAGAGGGAGGGCGGGAAGAGAAATGAGAAAGATACACACAACTTGAACTTTGCCTAAAAAAGACAGAAAGGATAAAGGGAAGGTAAACACTTTGCAGATGGGAGAAAACAAGGTGCCAAGTGCAGAATTCAGGAACAATAGAGACAGCACCATTTCGGAGCTGATAGAATTGTGATACCATGTGAGACCGGCGTATTAATATGTATTCCGTAAACAGCTCACAGCTCTGCACCGCTCTGTTTTGCTCTGAGCGCAGTACCAGCCTCAGGCACCACAACACAATTTGGAAACAATGTGACGGAAATGTTTAATCTGCTCGGCCCATCTGTGCTGCGTATTTCTCCAGATCTCCCTGAGAGAGGCGCCTTGAATCTCCACATTGCCTTTAATATTCTCCTAAATCACCTCCCCACTGCACTTCAAGGGCCATCGCTACAATATCACAGGTTCATCTGAAGTGCAGTGGGGGTGGGGTGGGGGGGAGGCACAGGCCAGGATATTTTTTATTTTAAAATAATTTCCAGGGTGGGAGGATGGGTTAGCCTGGTGGTGGGTATTGAGGAGGGCACATTCTGCATGGAGCACTGGGTGTTATGCACAAACAATGAATCATGGAACACTACATCTAAAACTAATGATGTAATGTATGGGGATTAACATAAGAATAAAAAAAATAAAAATAAATAAAAATAAATCTCCTAACTTGAAGGAAAAAAAAAAAATTTCCAGAGATCGTCTTTTCTGCTTCCTTAAAAAAAAAAAAAAAAAGAAAGAAAGAAACGTTATTCTACTATTGCCGGAAGGTTATTGAGGTTGTTTGGTACAAAACAGGGTAGGATAGAGCGGAATCATTCTCCAAAGAATTATTTTTATTAATCTCGATTCCCTCAATTGGACATGGGAGGGGGTGAGTAGATACTTGTTTTCTCTTATCTCTTTTTCTTGCACCTTGCTAGGGTGATGTGTTCATTTGGGGCTGGTGCCTACTCTGCTTTATGCTCTCCTCATTGGGTATTGGCTTAACTCTGCCCTGCTCCAGACAAAGCCATCTTATTCAGGACAGGTATATGTTTGGTCCCTGCTCAACTAAATGCCCTCACCAGAAAGGGACACTGTCTATATTATTAATTTCATTTTCAAACCTTAGGTTTTTCTCTCTTTAAGGTACAGGTGTTGAGTGTCAGATTTCTGCCTCCCCCGCCCCCCACTTGATTTTGCCAGATTCAGTGATTTGGGGCTAGAATGTAGGAAGCTGGGGTAGGTTTCAGAGAAAGAGGGGATGATAAGTCGCTGCGTTCCAGACCTTAGACAAATGAAAGAGAGTTGCACATCACCAAGAAAATTAGGATTCCTTTTGCTTTGTGAATTAAAGAAATGAATAATTTAATCCTCAAGATTGTTCCAGCGAGGGAAAGGCAACGTCCCAGTTGCGGAGCCCTACAGCCTGTCGGTGTGTTACATCATCTGCACACATAGGCGTTTCCATGACAACCGCTTATAGCTTCATTTCCTGGATCCCTCTAGGGGGTGTCACAGCCAGATCCACCTGCTTTTCACCCTACCCTCGGTGGGGTCATGGTAAGGTCGCCAGAATAAATGAACGCGGGTACTAATGATCTGTTTACTGCTGTTTATGCTCTGTGTGTGTCAGGGGCACGCACATTTAGAGAGCTCATTATGGTTGCAATTAGAATGCACCATCGCTAGATATTTAACTCCTTTTTCTTTTAAATTAGCATTTTAATAACATTCTTTGAGCAGAGAAACAAAATGACCATTTTTCACGGACAAACTTCTAGCTGTAGGTGCAACTTTAATGGCAAAGTTGTGAAGGGGAAAGAAGGAAGGGGGAAAAAAAGGCCATTTTTACTACTTCCACCCTCCTCCTTACCAAAAGGATATTTTTATTTGCTTTCTAACACACTCAATTTCCTAAATTTGTTTTGAATCCAATTATTTTGGGTGGCTAAAGTACCGTACTCTTGTTGGATGGAAATTAGCAGCGATTGAAATTAACTTTCTATGTGACCTGTGAAAGGGGCTAAAATAATTACAAGTGTGTGTAAGAAACCCTCTCTCCAAAAGACCCTTGCTGCAGGATCAGGCTCTGATCCACTGATACCATTACTGGAATATCTTTATAATGTAACTGCAAGGGCTATTTTCTTTAAAAAGTTGATTGTTTCTGTTTTAAAATTCTTAGGATTGTCTTATAGGGGATGAATGATGACAAAAACTTGTCATTACAGGAAGAATGAAAATAACAACACGGCCTCGTTTGCCGTTTAAAAATGGCCAGATCTTGGAGCACCAAAAAACAAGAGAGACAGAACAGGAAAGATTCAGTGTAGAGACCCACTCGGTCAGGATGTTCCATAAGGCACTGCTTTTTAGGAATTGGCCAACACCTTTGCTAGGTGTTTATAGATGCTCTGTTTGTGGGAAGTACAGTGAAAAATAACAATTTGAATGTTTCGATTATCTTTCCCAGTCTGTTCTATTTTCATTATTTATTTCCTATAAATCGGGACCTTGCTGAACATAATTCTGCAGACAAGGAGGTGGATGGGACAGCCAATGTGAACGAGGAGATAGATGGTGGGTGCGTGTAAGATAGATGCTATGCGTTTATGAAAAGGAGCAGTATGTCTGCATGTGAACATCCACAGAGTAGAGCAAGCAAGCGTGTAAACTATAATGGGTATTTATAGGTAAAAAAAAAAAAAAGGTGCAAGGAAGATTGTATGGGAACAAGCACACTGAGCCTGAAAAGAGTTTTGCTTTTTTCCTACCCTCTTGGAATCCACGTCCAAGTTCTGCTAAGAACTCAAGCCTTTTCATGACAACAGACGGGGGATTTCACAGCCAGAAGACTCAGGAGGTCAATAGTTGAAAAGCAAGAGTTAGAAAGCACGATCTTTATCGACATCAAAACAATGCCACTAAAAAAAACCCAGAACGATAGAAGAAGGAAAATATTTAAAGACACAGCAGGAAAAAAAAAAGAGCCTTTATAAAAATGCAGGTCTAAAATGTTTATGCTGTTGTATCAGCCTAGTTGCACCTTAGAATCTGCCATTTCATAAATAAAATACGGATGGCATAGACTATAATTTGGTGATAGCTACCCCAGGACATATCTAGATGCACTTGTGTTATTTTAATTAAATACTGCATTATGGTTTGTCACAACTACATAGCTACAGCGTAAATGAATTCGAAATTAAAGTGTTACTTAGGCATCCAGTAATTTTTGTTTCATTCCTCAGTTTTACAAAGCAAATAGCTATAAAATCAAGATGTTTGTTCATTTACAGATGGAGCAGGATTGTTGTTGCTGTTTTTTTCCTCCTTAATCCTCATGCACAAAAAGAAGACAGAGCTCAGAATCTGGCTCCCAACACTCTTAGCTTATGAGCCACATCACAAAGAAAAACACATCCTCTTGACTATAATGTGAAATGCTGAATATTAATTGCTGGTATTATGCTTATCTTTCTAGCCGGGTTCTGTCTTTTAACAATTATTCTGATGGGCTGCAGTCTTGCACCGCCAGGAGATTTTTCTCCTTTGTTTAACAGTTAAAAACCTATTTGATTTGATTTGATTAAAAAAGAATCTTAAAGTTCACAATGCTCCTTGGAAGTTTTAGTATCTGGAACTCTTCCCAAATACAGAATGTTAGTGTGAACAGAGAAGACGCCGAAGCGCTTTGCTAAAAAAAAAAAATAAATAATGCACATTTGTGCATCTAAAAGAAAAAAAAATATTTTTCATTCTGGCAATATTGTTTCCTTAATGAAACTGGAGAGGGCATTACAATTTGATATAATCAATTAGTTAGTTTAAATGTCACTTCACTAGCAAATCATGAGGAAGATTCAGAATATTCTCATCTAACAGGCACAGGTTTTCCCTCAAAATTAATATGGTAGGGTAAAAGGATTTTTGCTCAAATCTGAGGATTTAATTGTATCTTTAATGTGTCATATGTCAAGATGAAAGTTTTTAAATAGCAAGTTTTCCGAAACCATTGTCTATTATTTCTAGTTTGAGAATCAATATAATCTTTTTATTAGCCTTATTAAATACCATACGTCTGGCAATGTCTGCTAATCCCGGCTTTTCTGTGTTCTAACCAATTACCCCAAGTGGCCCCCCGCCCCCCACCAACTAATTCTATAAACTGAATGGAAGTTACTCCCCTATGTTTGCAGTGAGGTTATAATTTGCTTTTAATATTTTGCTAGTTTGGTTGGAGAACTGGACCCATATACTACCAAGAAAGGCTGGCAGACAGAGGTTTGGGGAGGCTGAGCTCCTTTTGAGAAAATAATTACACAGAAACAAAGCTTTTGTGACTCCTTTTAAATAGAGCACCTCACCGAAATGTCATCCAGCCTCTTTGGCAGATTAGTGAGGAGTTTATTACTAGATCTCTGTCTAATAAACGTGCAGTTGACTCTGGAGGAGCTGCTTGTTATAATACTGGCAGTGGGAAATGGAGGGAATGTCACAGTTAAAGACACAAATTTTCCCCATAATATATTCGAATGGAAACCTCTGAATCCAATACTACATGGGCATATCTAATAAATTCACAATATTTCAGTCTCAACAGGCTTCACCGGTTAGTTTTAAAGATTTATGTGGTAAAAAATTACTCAGTGATGAATATGGTTTATTCTGTGCAGTATTGGAGGTATAAGGAATTAAACTACTGTCTTTAACAGTGAATTTATTATTACCTCTGTCAAAAGACGAAGCCTTTAACAGCATTTGTTATAAATTCACCGCAAAATAAATGGCTGGAATTTTTTTACACTGGAGTTTGTAAAGCATCGGGCGATTCTGAGCATTAACCTAACCCTGCCAAGGCTTATATAGGTTCTAGGTAAACAATTCTGTCTGGGCCTCATAGTTAACTATCTGATCTGGGACTTTCCACCTGACTGAAAGGTGTGTGCATGTGTGTATGTGTGTGTGTGTGTGTTGTGTGTAGAAAGTGAAGGCTCCTGTCCAGGACAACAGTTTAAGGGTAAGTGGAATAAAGTGGAAAATGCATTTTTTTCTCTTTTTAAAAGATGGGTTTTATAATAAATGGCCAGGGTTTGGCGGGTAGGGTTGATATGCAATTGGGGCTCTTGTTAGCAGGTTTATATGCATGCATATGCACACACACACAGACACACACACACACAAGCATCCTCTCCCTTTTGTCCTCTCTTGGAATGGGTGTCCCCTCATTTATAAAAATTACCTGGAAGGAATGAGGCTGCCAGGGTTTGTTCTAGACGATTGGTTCCTGTCTGGGGGAAAGGAATGGCCTCTACTGAATTTGACCGGTGTATGACCGTTGCCTTCCAGCTGACCCCAAATCCCATTCCCATCCTCCTAACTCTATAGACTCCCATTGGGGTTATTAATGAGAGAAAACACCATCATCATCATCATCTTCGTCATCACAGCACAGTGTTGACCTGCTTGTTAACATGAAATGGGGTGGTGGGGACAGGTTCTGCTTCTCTTTCATATCATCATAAATAAGAAAAGATATTTTCCGATGGTCTCCCCTTACTCGCCCCCTTTGGTTAGGTCAGAGGTGGATAATTGCTCTTTGACAGGCATTGATCAGTTTCATCACACTGTTTGGGCAGCCTGCGCCCCAGGCCTATATTCTCCCCACTTACTCCCCTGAATTACCTCCCAAATAACCCTGCCCATCCCCCCACGCAGCCAAGCTGAGGGTAATGGTGCCTGAGGAAGTCCTAAATGGACACTAGATGTCACCAAACACCTCCTTTCCCTCAGAGCCCTGAAATTAAAAAACCAAAAAACCAAAGAAAAAGAAAAAAAAAAAAAAAACCCAACCCAAACCCAATCCAACCCTTCATTTAAAGCAATTGAAGGAATTAACTTATCTGTTTTTATGAGGCTTTTATCACATTCAACTAAGCACACTTAGGACAGGAAGTACTGCTGCATTCAGATAATTTTACAACATACAAATCTCTTTTGGAGGGAATGGGGTCAAGGGAGGGGAAAGGTCTACAATCTTTAAGTAGTCCCTTGAGGGAGGAGGTGGAGAACGGGGGGCTTTAAAACCCCCATTATAACAGACATGGTGTTGTGCTAAACACAGTCCAGGTGCTGGGAACAGACGTGCTGCCTTCAGATCACAAGGAGTTGGGTTTGGAGTTAGGGTCCAGCCTCATTCTAAGTAGCTTCAGCCACGCTGGAAGCTCAGTGTCACTCAGGGTGACAAAGTCGGTCTATCCTCAGCCTCCAAAGGCCCAAAGCATCTGACAGCACCATGTGTCTGATGTTAAACTTGACTTTGCCTGTAAGGCTCTCTGTTTCCATGTTAACTGCACCGGCACAGAAGACAACCAAAGGCTGGTGTGTTTGGTCCACGGGAACATCCTCCCACCCCAGCTAAGCCACTATGTAAGTAGAAACCTTCGGTTGTGCCCAGCTGATTGCTCCGAGGCTGATCTCCCTCCATGGGCTTAAGTGGCAGGGCAAATCTTGGAGGAGCCTAAGCCCAACTCATGAGGCACACAATGTAAGCCTAAGAGATGTGGCTTGTTGACTCAGTTTACCCTAAATAGAAGACCTCATTCAGGGACCTCTTCTTTCTAGTCAGTTGAGAAAGAGTTTTTCTTTCTCTCTTTAATTTGGCCCTATCTGCTGGATAGCTCACGTTGCCACTATGAATTACTTCTGGAACAGGAGGCTTAATTTTTAAATAGGCATTTATTTAAGTTCTCTCACATAGTAGAATGAGCACCTTTATTACTTAGAAAGCAGGTTCCCTAGTGAGAGACCTTGGAGCCGGGAAGAGAGTCACTTCCCTGAAAGTTGGAACTTGCAACTCATCTTACCCAAATAGAGGCTTCTTACCTTACCTCCCTTTCTCCCACTTGGAATAAATGCCCACAGCGGTGCTGGCCCACAGAAGGGCCTCACGGTCCGCAGATAAAAAGAATGAAGCCAGGGCCCGGCGCTCCTGCATGGAGGCTGCTTAAAGCACCTGCCGTGTCATGCCTGGCGCCCAGGCTGAATGGATTTTTGGAGTACACCTGTTGTTGAACCCCTGCCAAGTACTGATGGCCACTAACCCCCAAATCACTTTTCCCCGCTGTTGATGTTTGGAATGTCAGACAGGACTGAGTAGCAGCCGGTGTGTATTTCAAACACAGCAGATGGATTTTTATATTAGCTCCTATTTCATTTCAGGCAGAGCGACCGCCACACTAAAAGCCGCAGCCTCGGTGCTGCAGAGTTTGCTTCTGTGAGATTAATTCTGTGAAATTAATTGGGACAAGATTGAAAAGGAAATTAAAATGCAGCTGAGTGAACAGGCCTTTCAAACACCTTTTTCCTGCTCTATTCAAACTTGGATTCTGCGGTGGTCGCAGGCATCGTGGGAAGTAATTTACGAGAGGCAGGCTCTCAGGAGCCATCGGTTACATATGAGGAGACCTGCACAAGCGCCGCAATCTGGAGCCACTGAAGGGCGCTAAACACCCCGCTGTGGCCTGAGCTGCGTCCTTGCTTGGGGGTGGGGGTGGGGGGGAAGCGGGGCTCAGTTCCTGTACCAGAAAAAGCTGTTCAGAAATATCTGGGCCCAAAAGGAATGTGGGAACATCCGCTAGATGCGCAGATCTGCTTCGTTATTAAAATCTCCCTTTAATATATTTTAAGGCCCAAATTGGAGCTCAGTGAATTAAGTGGGCATGAAACTGCATGGGGCCTAGGAATGTATGGATGTGTTAGGGGAGGTCAGCAGGGGTCCTGCTGATGGCGCCCATTGGTTACCGTTTTGGAGCTTGGATACGTGGCTCCGGCCTCTCATCAAATGAGAAGTCTGAACAATCCATCAATTATTGTCAGGGACAAAATCTCTCAGACCAGGGAAGGCTAGTGGATTTCCATGTAGGCCTCTTCACTGGATGGTTTTCTATTTCCAAGTAAGACGCTTTTGTGCTTTTGAGTGTCTTTGTGGAGAGTTTTTGGGCAGGACAGGCTACCAGTTTTTTCTCTCTCACTTCACCAATAATTTATTGAACTCCTAGTATGTACCCAGCATTGACCCCAGAAGTTTACTTTAGGGACGCCTGGGTGGCTCAGTCGTTGGGCGCCTGCCTTCGGTTCAGGTCATGGTCCCAGGGTCCTGGGATCGAGCCCCGCATCGGGCTCCCTGCTCAGTGGGAAACCTGCTTCTCCCTCTCCCACTCCGCCTGCTTGTGTTCCCTCTCTCGCTGTCTCTATCTGTCAAATAAATAAATAAAATAAAATAAAATAAAATAAAAAAGTTTACTTTATTGTTAGTGGTAAAGAAAGGAATATGATAATAGTTACCATTCCCTAGATGCCAGGCACTTCTTTACATGAATTCTCTAATGCAAGCATCATAACCCCTGTGAAAAGAAGTTACCCCAATTTTTACAGATGAGAAAACAGAAGATTACCAGGATCAAGTGACTTTGCTCAGGATCACATAGGTAACTCATCTGTTACTGACCTGCTTCCGTAAGAATAGGACAGGTGATGGGTATTTGGTTATCTCTGGGATATATCTTTCTTGCCCAGCCAATCATCCTTTCTGGAAATTTTATTTTAAAAAGGACAAATAGGGGCACCTGGGTGGTTCAGTTGGTTAAGCGTCAGACTCTTGGTTTCTCAGAGTTGTGAGATTGAGCCCCGTGTTGGGCTCTGCACCTGGCATAGAGCCTGTTTAGAATTCTCTCTTCCTCTGCCCCCCTTCCGCCACCCCCACTCGCGGGGGTGTCAAAAACAAAATAAAATAAAATATAAATATTTTTTCTCTCTTCCCCCAAATAAAATAAAATATAAAAAGGACAAATAGCTCTCTTTCTGGGGTCATTCTTGGGTCCAAAGACCCTAGGCCCTAACAGACTCTCCTGGCCCGAGGATTCTAGGACTCAAGGTTGGATCATATTTGGGCAACCATTCAGAAACATCAGGGAGTGGCAGGAGCCCAGGAATAAAGCCCAGACCCAGACCCAACCTGGCTTCCCCATCCAGGGGCCGCTTCCTGTTCTTTTTTTTTTTTTTTTTCAAATATTTTATTTATTTATTTGAGAGAGAGAGAATGAGAGACAGAGAGCACGAGAGGGAAGAGGGTCAGAGGGAGAAGCAGACCCCCGCCGAGCAGGGAGCCCGATGCGGGACTCGATCCCGGGACTCCAGGATTATGACCTGAGCCGAAGGCAGTCGCTCAACCAACTGAGCCACCCAGGCGCCCCCGCTTCCTGTTCTTAACCTGCTCCTCCCCCCAATATTTTTTTTATCATACAAAGAGAGAGGGGAAAACCAGAGGCATTTATGAGGGCCCAAAACAAAAGAGCTTATAATTGAAATTTTTAAATTTGTTTAATCTGAGTAAATAATTAAAGCGAAACACATTTTTGTGTGGAATTTCTTTAGCAGTTTTGTGGTGACAGCCTCATCATGTTTAGAACAGGAATGCTCGAGGAGGTGGAAGGAACCTTAGAGGTTATCCAACACAGCTCCCTCATTTTACAGGTAAGGAAACTGGTCCAGGTAAATTGAGCCACACTAGGTTGCATCTTGCCTTGCATTTTGTTTCTTTTCTTTCTTTCTTTTTTTTTTTTTTTTAAGATTTTACTTATCTATTTGAGAGAAAGAGAGCGCACAAAGCAGGGAGAGGGAAAAGCAGACTCCCCACCGAGCATGGAGCCCAATGTGGGGCTCAATCCCAGGACCCTGAGATCATGACCTGAGCCTAAGGCAGACGCTTAACCTACTGATCCACCCAGACACCTCTTGCCTTGCATTTCTTGGTGGAAATAGACTTCTCCAGTTCCTAACCCAGTGGACCTTTCTTGTCTGACAAAGGTTTGACTGGCCAGAGAGAAAAGTACAATGGAGATTTCCGGATACCATTTTTCTGGACTAACCTCCACTTGGGTCAGTTCTTTTCCTCCACATGTGAGAGGCAGGTTGCAGAGTATAACCGAGTCCAACAAAGGAAGCCAGTTGGGGCTAAAGTGGAATGCATTTAGGATTCATGTGAGAGAAAATTCCGGAGATTGGGAGTTGCTGAACGTCTGAATAGACAAACAGCTAATGGTAGAGGGATCTCCTTTTTCTATCTGTCTGAATTGTTTCATTTGTGCTTCTTCGAGCAAGGGAATGGATTGGGTGGCCTTTTAAAGTTCCTTCCTGTCCAAGGACCGTTATTGAGTTAGGTGATATAATAAAGGTAAATCCAATCCGAAATGCTCCCCAAGCCAACGTTAACTGGAATGAAGCTTTATGAGGGAAACTCCACTTGAGCTTCCAGCTTCTCATTTCCTCCTCTGACACGCAGGGATTAACAGCGTGCAGAAGGGAGGCAGCTGGTGTAGCTTTTGGGGGAAGAAATGCGCTACTACACCCGCAAAGGATAAAAATAGACTTAAGACCTTCCAAAAGATGGAGAAAGAAACCAGACAGAACCAGAGCAGCAGGGTATTCTCCCTGAATCAAACTTTGCTATATTAGCTCTCAGTACAGGAGGAGAGGAAGGGGGATTGGTTAAAAAAGACAGGTAGAGGAGGCTCTCCATGTTCTTTGGTATCTCTTAAAAATACGACAGCCATGGTACCCGCAGATAGCTCTGTACTTCAGGGCAAGTCACCACACAGCCCCTTCTAAATGGAGGAAAGGGACCCCCAGTGAGAAGCCATTAACAAAGGCAAAAGACATGCAAAACAAACAAAATAATCATGACCGAGAGAGAAGGCCAGCAGACAGTCTGGCTCTGTTCTCCGCCCCCCTCTCCTGCGGCAGGCACCTCAGACAATGTAAACAGTTAATTTGTTCACCTGCAGGCTCTGGGCAAACAGAGGCCTGGTCACACCTGAGTGGATAACTCGATTACCCCTGTAATGCCGGTGTGGTAATGTACACAAATTCTATTACAAGGCAAGCCTTGCTTTCGGGCATTTGAAATACCAATCAGGCCAATGTCCACTCCCTTCTTTGCTTCCAATTTATTCTTGGTGTATTAGAGCTGCACCAGAATGGCACTAGGATGGAGCTGAATTAGGACTCTGGAAGAAATCACTAGAAGACTGTGATCGCAGTCAGCAGGGCTTGCAGGCTTCCTACTCTTCTGCAAAAGGTTGGGTCTGAATTTGGTCCTTGTTCCAAGGGGCCTTGTTGCAACCCCTGAAAGTTACCTTAAGTCAGCCCTGGTCTGTTTCCTGAAGACCTTATGGTATCTTTCAAATCGAGACAAACCCTTGGCCATGGACAGAATAAAGATAAATGGCAAATGATGGGTTAATAACACAATGGGTTTTCAATTTACCTTTATGGAATCCACATACTCAGTAATTAAAGAGCAAACGGTGCTTATTTAAAAAATGTGCTTGTAGATATTGACTGACCTCATAGAGAAAGAACTTTTTTTTTTTTTTTTTAAGATTTATTTATTCATTTGAGAGAGTGAGAATGAGAGAGAGTACATGAGAGGGGGTAGGGTCAGAGGGAGAAGCAGACTCCCTGTGGAGCAGGGAGCCCGATGCGGGACTCGATCCCGGGACTCCAGGATCATGACCCGAGCTGAAGGCAGTTGCCTAACCGACTGAGCCACCCAGGCGCCCGAGAAAGAACTTTTTAGTAAGTTACTTCAGAACCTGTTTTCTTAGCCCACCTATATAGGATATGTATAATCTTTCTTTCTTTTTTTTTTTTTTTTTTTAGATTTTATTTATTTATTTGAGACAGAGAGAATGAGAGAGAGAGCACATGAGAGGGGGGAGGGTTAGAGGCAGAAGCAGGCTCCCTGCTGAGCAGGGAGCCCGATGCGGGACTCGATCCAGGGACTCCAGGATCATGACCTGAGCCGAAGGCAGTCGCCCAACCAACTGAGCCACTCAGGCGCCCCTGTATAATCTTTCTTTACAAAGGATGATGATACTGAGCCATCAAATGGTAGCCTGTGAGTTCTGAATCATCTTCACATTAGTGATGGATCTGCAATAATCTATCCTTTTATTTTTTCCCAATTGTTTTATGATCAACAACACTACTTGTGAGATGGTTAGTTGGGGCTAGGGATTAACTTTATGACTGAGGAAGAGAATAAAGTTAGCTGGCTCTTGTGGGGTTGGATTCACTATCTTGATCTTATCAGCACTTGTTCAAACCGAATGAGCCAACTAGCTCTGACTGCCCCCCCCATCATAATTATATTACGGTCTTGTTTATCTGTAAATGACATAAGAAGATGGTTTACCAAGACTGAGTGTTTTGAAGAGTTATACAGTAATAAATTATGTACATAATGATGACCTTTTAAGTACCACAAGACCCTAAAAAGAATAAATTGATTGGCATGGCTTTAGTGTTATTATCTACTTTATTGCATTTTTAAATTTGAAAATTAGTTCCTGAATCTGAATTTTCAATTAAACTTTTCCCTAACAATTATAAATCAATGGGAATTTACTTTATGTGTGAGGGAGCCATGTAATGCACACAAGAGAAATATATGACATGGAATAATTTTGGTTATGGTGACTACATCATTGAGAGTGAAGAAACCGATTTTTTAGAGGGGGGAGGGGCAGGAGGAAAGGGAGAGAGAGAGAGACTCTTAAGCAGGCTCCATACCCAATGCGGAGCCCAACGCAGGGCTCCATCTCACAACTGTAAGGTCAAGGCCTGAGCCAAAATCAAGAGTCGGATGCTTAACTGACTGAGCCACCCAGGCGCCTCCCCCAAATTGACTTTTGATCCAGACCCCACACTCTATGTCCTTACCTTGCTCAGAATTCGGATGAGGTCACCCCTTTGGAAGGACAGTTCGTCTGGCTGGTCACCATGGCAATCCCATAGGCCCTGGTAATAACTGGTATAGTCCACTGGTCAAAGAGAGGAGAAATCAAAGTTAAAAGGACTCTGTCTTTTTCCATGGAGCCCACATATTTACTGCAAGTGGAAACCAGGGTTCTAATATTGCCCCTAGGAAACCTAGGATTCCGGGGGGTGGGGGGAAAGAAACAGCCAAACACTCAGCATGAGCAAAGGACTGTGGGAAAAGGAGATCATTAACTAATATTAAATATTTACAGATTACCCTAAGTCAGATGTTATTCAATAATATGATAAATACATTCATTTATTAACAAAAGAAAAACAGGCAGGTAATTTTTTACTTGGTTTGTAAGTAAGCGGTGCAGAGATTTCCTGCCAGATTTTCTTGATCCAGGGCATCTAAACTATCCAGCGCTTGTCTTCAAAATACATTTGAAGGAACGGGGTAAGTCTCCAACTTCTGCCTATTTACAGAGAGGCTGAGTCAGCCAGCTTGTGTCTGCATCACAATCTCACACATTGGTCTCTTCTGTTACACAGGAACTTCATCCTGGGCACTTCCCACCCAGATTCTGTGTGAGGTAATCCCCCAATAAATACGGTTACGAATAGCCCAGTCTCTAAGTGGAACCAAGGGGGGTGTCTCATCCATTACAACTAAATTCTGGGTGGGCTGGCCCTTTTCCAGCATCTCATTTGTAGACCCGGAACATGCCTGCCAAGATTTATCTGCAAGCCCCCAGGGGGACAGAAACCAAAGTGATCTGCATTAAAAATGAAAGCAACTGAAGAGGACAAACCAAGCTTTCGAAGCAGCTGGAGAGATTTACTGGGCTTCTCAGCAAGACTAGATGGCAGTGATGCCACAGGACAGCCATCGATTCTTAGCAATGAAGAATCTGTATTGATCTTCTTCTACCCGGAAAGGTTAAACACTAGAGCGCAAAGTGGGAGAGGATCTGGGGATTTGAATGGCAGGAAAGCGGATGCCCACTGGACCAGGGATGATGTGGCTGTGCTTCTGTTCCTTCGGATGCTACAGGGGAGAGCGGTCAGCAAAGAACCTACCAAAGATGAAATTCTTGTTGATGGGAGTCAGGAGTCCTGGGTTCTAATTAAAATTCAAGTGACTTTTGGGGATCCTATTTGTACCAGTTTCTACCTTTCCCTTTGTTTTGACCCTCCCATGAGGAATGATAGTGCTGGTCACTGAGGATGGGAATAGATGGGGGAAGGCAGGTGGGCAGTGTGGGTGGACAGACGCACTGGCTATGTTTACTTTCTAAAAATCTTGTTCCTAACTTATCAGCAATTCAAATAATAAAGGCACAGGAAAACAAGATCCCTGTGTGTATCTGGAAAAGAACTTTAGTAGGAACCTTAAAGTGCACAAAAACCAAGGAGGGACAGATCTATTTAATTAAGACTCAGATGCTGCAAACAGAAGTAAACATGTTAACCATATAGAAATGAGCATGTTTTCTTTTAAGAAGGTAATTGTTTGTATATGCAGTAAACAACAGAGGGCAGCAAACAAGACAACCACACTGGAAACCATTAGTTAAGAATGTGTTCAGAAGAAAAATACATTGGCAGAAAAATGCTAACTATTGGAAAGACAAGGCATGTATTTTGGGGGATAAAAGGGCATGAAATAATAGAGAAATATCAGTCCCTGAAGAGTGAAAATAGTTTTCCCAGAGGATATATTAATGTATTTTTAGTTATAATGGAATTGATTAATCAGCTGAAGATTTTGACAAAATTAGAAATGAAAAGTGTATATATATATATATATGTATATATATATTTTTAAGGATTTTATTTATTTATTTGTCAGAGAGAGAGAGCACAAGCAGGGGGAGCGGCAAGCGGAGGGAGAAGCAGGCCCTCCCGTTGAGCAAGGAGCCCAATGCAGGACTTGATCCCAGGACCCTGAGATCATGACCTGAGCCGAAGGCAGACGCTTAACTGACTGAGCCACTCAGGGTCCCTATATATACATATATTTTATTTATTTATTTATTTATTTATTTAAAGATTTTATTTATTTATTTGAGAGAGAGAGAATGAGAGAGAGAGAACACCTGAGAGGGGATAGGGTCAGAGGACGAAGCAGACTCCCTGCCGAGCAGGAAGCCTGATGCGGGACTCGATCCAGGGACTCCAGGATCATGACCTGAGCCAAAGGCAGTCGCTTAACCAACTGAGCCACCCAGGCGCCCTATATACATATATTTTAAAGATTTTATTTATTTATTTATTTGAGAGAGAGAGTGAGAAAGCACAAGCAGGGGGAGCGGCAGAGGGATAGGGAGAAGCAGGCTCCCTGTTGAGCAAGGAGCCCAATGTGGGGCTTCATCCCAGGAACCTGGGATCATGACCTGAGCTGAAGGCAGATGCTTAACTGAGTGAGCCACCCAGGCATCCCAGAAATGAAACGCATATTGACGTCAATATTCTTCATGCATTTATATGTTATAGAGAAAATAATTTCTAAAAATAGATTTGTAAAGCACAACTTGGTATTTCTGAATGATAAGAAGACTGGCAAAGTTGTCTTGGCTTTGTCTAACTTAGCAGATGGTCACTGTGGGGTACTGCTCCCCATTTGCCTGGAAATGCTCCTAAGATTACGAGTACTTTTTGGGTATATATGTAAAAAGTGACTTGATGTTGGCATATAAGACACCAGAGGAGAATAACTGGAAATATACCTATTCTAAAAGCAATATAGATCATAGGGAAAGCAAGAAGCTAGGAAGAAAACAAGAGTCTTCCAAGAAAAAATATAGAAAATGCCTTTGGTTCTTCATAAGCTAAAGGCTAAAAGAAGATAGAGCTCAGGAATCTGGCAGATAGTTTACCTAGCCCAAGAACCAGAATTGTCAGAACTAGAACCATAAAAGGACAGCTTCGAAAAATAAGCAGAATGAAGGGCTAAACATGGGGACTTGCTGTCCAGACAGAGGTATTCTGGTACTAGGGAATTCAGTGAGGAGGAACGCCTTAACTGGACAAGATTGGACTCGGTATTGCAGACTCCCTGTTTAATATAGATGTGACTTGCATTTATGTGTATGTGTGCACACAGCTTCTCTACATTAATTCCTTAGCATTCAACAGACATGTCCACAGCGCTTACGAAGTGCCTGGGACCATGTGGGATGCTGGGAATTCCACATTGGCCACACACCATCCCTGCTCTTTGGGCTACTATCCAGTGGGGGAGGTACTGGGAAACAGAGTCGTACAGATATTTACTTATCTACAATTGTGATATGTCTTCAAAGGGGAAGTTGAGGGTGCTGTGTAGAACAGGGAAGCTAACTTCACGGAAGGCTTCCCGGAAGCTTTGGTTGTGTTATAAACACCTGACTGAGAGCGGGTGTTATTTAAAGATCTTGAAGAGGGGACGAGGTAAGGTGGAGGAGGGCTTCATTCCTGACCCTTTGCCTCTGGAAGAGCTTAAAGGCCTGGAAGTTTGCCGGGGCAGTCCAGCTTCTCCCTAAATTTGCCCAGGTCATAAACAGGGGAATGCCTGAGGAGACTGATGTCTTTAGACCAGTGAGGAATTGGGACCCTGAGAGAGGATTTCCTCTGTGGACTGGATTGAGGTTCCTTTAGGTTTACACGACTCTAGCAGCAGTCTGAGATCAGACATGGTGCAGCATTCTGACCATTTAATTAATTCAAAGCATCCTCATTCTCATTTTGAGGACATTATTCCATCTAATTATTTTTTTTCCAGTCTGTCCATTTGGAATGAAAAACAAAAGAATAAAGCTTAATGCTAGCATTTCTCAATGTCTCTCCAAAAAACGTAACTCTGCACTAAATAAAGCCTGGTAATTCAAAAGCAAAGCACTAATATATTCAGCATAAAACAGACAGAGGACCTAGAGCAATAATGACACCACTAATAACTAAAACAGTTATAACAATTAACAACAATTACAATGATAGAGAAGCTAATGGGTATGATCACTGCATTTAAATTGCAAGCAGAGCTGAGAAGGACTTTTTCTAGAGAAAAAAAAGGGAGGGCAGCATCTTATTTTCTTTATCCCATGTAAGAGAAGCTAAGCTCCCAGCAAACAAAATGTCATAGGAAGAATAGCGATAGTCTAAGTTTAAAAATATATTGTTTTCTCTCTTCTCTAGGTATTTATTGCAAAGCATTTGCCATTGCACACCAAGTTCTTTATAACCAGTAATAGTCATTTCTCCTGTAAAGGAGGCCAGGTTGGTACTACTGTTGACAGGGTCAGAATTTGAAAATGAGCCTCTATGACATGGAGAGTTCCAAGGTAAAAAGGACCAGGATATCTTTTTGCCTGTCCTCCTCCTTAGAGACAACAGAACTTGACTGTGCTCTGTCCAGAATTCATATGTCACCTTGGGCTTTTGTTTGGGAGACACTGGGTAGCTCCAGAATTCAAGTTGTGACCAAGAAAGAGAGGCTAAAAGGCAGGTCAGCATGTTGTTTACATTTGCTTGATGAACCAGGGGCTGTGCTAATGAGGCCTGGTTATGGGAGCAACTACTTAACAAATTATGGAAAAGAGAGACAGAATGAGAAGATGGATAAAGCCAGTCCTTGCTAGACCATGGGTAGGTGAGAAATGGACATAGAAGGCCAAAGCAGTGACCCACTGGAAGGGAATTGGAGTATTTTCTGAGCCAGGCCGGAGAAGTCCACCATGTTCAGTCCATTAAAACAGACTCAGTCCGATACCTTACTGTTTCAGAACGAAAGGCATAAAGAAATTTGCCAGGATGCCTGGGAGGCTCAGTCAGTTAAGCGTCTGCCTTTGGCTCTGGTCATGATCTCAGGGTCCTGGGATCGAGCCCTGCGTGGGGCTCCCTGCTTCTCCCTCTCCCTCTGCCCCTTCCCCACGCTCATGCACCCTCTCTCAAATAAATAAATAAACAAACAAACAAACAAACAAACAAACAAATAAATAAATAAATAAAATCTTAAAAAAAGAAAAAAAAAAAAAGAAATTTGCCAAGCTCCGCTGGCTAAGACACTAGAACAGGAAGAGCTGCTGAACATTACCATTTGCTTGTTTTCATAGCCCTTTAATCTTGAGTTTTGAAATTTCTATGGTCCTTAATGTTGTATGATCTTGAACTGGATGGAGAACACTCACAGATCTGATCTTCATCTCCTATGCTCCTTTTATTGGGCCAAAATTGTAGCTGGCTGATGCTCAACTTATGTTTGGTCTTGGGAAACAGGTTTCAAAAAGTAAGAGTTGCAAAGCCCTCTGTGGCTTCCCTGTTTCTTTCGTGGAATCACTCCACTGGTATATGAACTAACATGGAAAGGTGTCTTAGTGGTGGAAGCTCATCAGTGACATTTCTGCCCTGCAGAAATTACCGCTTGTGGGCTCCTTTTTGGCTGAGTTTGCCCACAATTTTAGAGTGAAAACAACCTGTTTGGAGATCTTCCTTGGTCAGATATTTGATGTATCTAAGGATGAGTTGTGCCTCCAGCTCGGCTTTTTATTTGACATGGCCGACCCAAGCCAATGGACAGGAGTTTTTGTATAAACAACACAGAATGAGTTTTCTTTTTGGTTACCTGGACATTACCTTCTCATGATAGGGAAGGGAGATAAACTCTCATCACAGAAGACACTTAGTGTTAGACTGTTAGGCTGATGGGTTGCAATTTAGTGAGAATCTGAGGTGTTGAAGACTCACTCATTAAAATAACCCTGTTACTAACAGTCATGCTGTAAACTGAGCTCTTTATAGATTGAACAATCAATACTACAAGGCTGTGATAGATTTTCTAGGTAACAGAATAAAATAAAAGAAATTACATCTTACAGGGTCATTAACACCCAATGAGGATAAACTGAATTCCTTTTTTCCCCCCTCTTCTGATAAGATCTAGTTGGGCTTTAAAAATGTTAGTAATTCTATCGCGGGAAAGCACAGCATTTCTGGGAACAGGATCCCTGGAAGAGTTCTGGAGAAGAGTACGTGGATTTTAAAGGTAACCCTGATATGGGGCGCCTGGGTGGATCAGTCATTAAGCATCTGCCTTCTGCTCGGGTCATGATCCCAGGGTCCTGGGATCCAGCCCTGCATCGAGCCCTGCATCGGGCTCCCTGCTCTGCAGGAGGCCTGCTTCTCCCTCTCCCACTCCCCCTGCTTGTGTTCCCTCTCTTGCTGTGTCTTTCTCTGTCAAATAAATAAAATCTTAAAAAAAAAAAAAAGATAACCCTGCTAGCCATAGTATCTTTTAGGAGAAAACGCCCCCCCTCCCCCGCTCCCACCAAACCCTGCCAAAGACATGTGACACTTGAGAAAAAAACTAAGTGAACCGAACTTGTGTAGCTTGTCTGTTACATAAGAATTCACATTGTCCTAGAGTTCCCTTTTATATGCCTTCATGGGCCTGCCTACCCTTTCCTTGGACCTGTACATTTTATTGTTATAAAGCTAAGTGATGACATTTGGATGCTCCATATTTGTTGCCATTTCTATAGCTCCTTTGGAGAAAAGGCGCTGTATAAACTCAATAAATAAATAAGTAAACACAAATAATAAAAATTCCTGCCTCAGATTCTGCAGAGAGAGCAAAAAGTCCTGCTTTTTTTTTTTTTTTTTTTAAGATTTTATTTATTTATTTGACAGAGAGAGAGACACAGTGAGAGAGGGAAAACAAGCAGGGGGAGTGGGAGAGGGAGAAGCAGGCTTCCCACTGAGCAGGGAGCCCGACGTGGGGCTCGATCCCAGGACCCCGAGATCATGACCTGAGCCGAAGGCAGACACCCAATGACTGAGCCATCCAGGCACCCCAAAAAGTCCTCTGTTTTTTAATCACCAAGTCACCAATCATTATAACTGGTGGGAAGTATAAACCATAGAAACATATTTAGAGTTCACTACACTTTAACAACACCTATTTTGGCGGAAGGAAGCATGAGGAACAAAAGGTGTTTTTTTTTTTTTTTTTTTTTAACTTACTTGAAATAGAGCTGTTGAAACAGTTAAGAAATAAATCTCCCCTCCTCATTCCCCCACCCAAGATAGAACCTCAGAAAGAAAGGTTGAATGAGGAAATGTGATGAGGGAGGAGTCTGAAACTGAATTTTAGACTTTTGCCAGAGACTGCTGCTTCCTGAATGGAGTTTACTATAAAGTTGGCCACAGGAAGTTTAGAGTTATTCCACCCAAGCTGTCCATATGAAGTGTCTCTTTCCTACACTGGTGATAGAAGTTGGTTGAGAAAAGACATGGGACATACGTTGGTCAGAAAACAGATTTTCTGTTGGAATTCTGCACATCGAGTAGGAAACAGTAGAAAATAGGTTTCAGAATGGACTTAATTATATGGGTTCATTGTTACGAGGTGCTCACTGGAAGCTACGCTAATCCTGGACCACACTTGTGACAGTTCTTTCTTTCTCTCCTGCTCTGGCATCTGACTCCTGATGCTGCCTCTTCTCCCTGGGAGAAGTTGGGCATTGACGAAGTTAGGTCCTTCACTAAAACAGTTACATATCCACTTCCCTTAGAACACGAACCTTAGGAGAAGGGGGCCTTACCGAGTGGATAACAAAGAGAAAAAACAGCAAAAAGACGAGAAGAGAGAGGAGAACGGGAAAAGGAAGGGCCAGGGAAATGGGGAAGGACCAGGGAGGGAGAGTTGGGAAGAACTCCTAGGCTTAAGACTTTCATAGAATCTCTAAGAAAAAAATCAGCTAATATCTATATCAGCCACAATTTAGGCTCTGCTGATGAGATGAATGTCCTTGAGGTGGCCCTTGCAGTTCACATTCCTTCACTGACAAGGGTGGAATAGGTCCTTGGTTCACTTAAAGAGGCTTTGGAGGGGCATCTGACCTTAGAAAAGGATGGGCTCACTAACTGCCTGAAGCATGGTTAACAGTCTGGGATGAATAAGATGTAATTTTGTATTCAACAAACCTGTTACATATTCATTTCCAGATGTGCCTGGAATCAAACCAGGCCATCAGAAGTCAGCATCACCAAGGAGTTCTATCCTTCACCCCAGGTTCACTTTTCAGATCTGACACATTTCCATTCCCCTCTGAACTTGCAATCTCCAGGCCTCTCAGAGAGGAGACATTTCCATTCTTTCCATTCTCAATCCTTTGATCTCTTAGAGATGAGGCAATTCTATTTTCACTGTACTGATTTAGGAAATACTGATAGGAAAAAATAAATATCCGGTTTGGTTTTTTACCCTCTCTAGGATAAATCTTAGCTGTTCTGGGAACATTAAATAAGGTGAGTGGCTGCTTTGAAGGTTGAGATATTTACCTGTCCAGTCATCTTATCTGGGACTTTTGAGGTTGACACACCAGTACCCTCTTAATTAGTGAGCCCAGTAATATTTGTAGTCTGAACAAAAGTGCCTTCTCCAGTCAGAAGCCTGAACGTCCTACCCAGTACCTATATATTTGTGAGGCTCTCATACCTTCTTTATGTGGAGTGCCATTCTCATCCTCTTCTAGATCATGCTCTTCATCTGAGGGGATAAACATGATCAGCATTAGCAATTAGTAGTTGATAGTCTTATGCTCTTTATACTGGTGGGTCTTCTTTCTCATCATGCTCTTTTCAAGGCAATAATTCTTCTTCTTCTTTTTTTTTTTTTAAATCATCTTGCATCTTCAAACTGGCCCTCTCCTTCCCTCCCCATTCATTCATTCATAAATGTTTTTAAGCGCTTACTATATGCAAGGTGCTACACTAGGAACTGGAGGCCCAGCAATGGACAAGACTGGCAGGGTCCATGCCCTTGTGGAGCTTTCAATCCACTGGATTATTTAGGCACCTATCACTAGAATCCTGATCCTTTCCCTCAAGCTCTATTTCTCCTCTCCTTCTAGAATTCTCTTCTAAATGTATTGTTTCTATGTAAGCATCCAGAGTTATGGGTGTGTGTGTGTGCGTGTGCGTGTGTGTGTGTGTGTGTGTGGCTAAGCATGTGTTTAAAAGCTCCATGATTAATTAGTCCTTAATGTATCAAGTTTTGTTCAGCTGTAGCAGAAGCTGGTCATGTAGGTAATTTTATGTTCCTAGTATTTAGGGCTTATAGTTATCTTTTTACTGTTGTTATTCAGCCTGCCTTGTTCATTAGAGTGTAAGCTCCTGAGGGCAGTTGGAATGGTCTTTTAATTAACTGCTGCAGGTACACAATGGGTTCTAAGTCAGTGCTGTTGTCTAACTCCAATCAAGTGTTTATACGGTCAAAGTCACAACATGATTGGCCTGTTTCTTACCCTCATTAACCTGTTTCATCTCAGACTTCGCACTACCTGATACCATGTGAACTGGGTCTTTACAAAGAAAGCATGAGTACCAGACTCATATTAAGCCATTTTCTATGTGGAGTAAGATGAGCAAAAACACAGTTGCTATTCTCCTTTTCATCATCTCTGCGCATGCTCTCTCTCACTCACACACACACACACACACACACACAATGAATGGGGCATAATAAGCAACATTTTGAGGATTGAATACTTAGGTTTTTTTTGGTCCACATTTACTTTCTCCTCCTGGGTCTTGGGGCACTTACCTGGCTTGTTTCCCCATAGTTATGCCACTAAATGAAACTTTTGAGGAGATGGCCTGGGAACAGTTCCTTTTTTTTTTTTTTTTTAATATAAGTTTTATAGGGCGCCTGGGTGGCTCAGTTGGTTGGACGACTGCCTTCGGCTCAGGTCATGATCCTGGAGTCCCTGGATCGAGTCCCACATCGGGCTCCCTGCTCGGCAGGGAGTCTGCTTCTCCCTCTGACCCTCCCCCCTCTCATGTGCTCTCTCTCATTCTCTCTCTCAAATAAATAAATAAAATCTTTAAAAAAATAAATAAATATAAGTTTTATAGAGCAATATGAATTCTGGTATGTCAGAATGGGGGAGGTAAACTCTGAGCTCATAAGTAAGAAGAAACAGCACAAACAAACGTTAGAGCACTATAGAACATTAAAGAAGTAATCGATTTCACATTAAAATGATACAATTTCCCTGCAAAAAATAAAAATTAAGGGATTGATATTCTAGGGAAATGAGTCATATGTCATCCAGATTAAAAAATTATCATATATGGGTACCTGGGTGGCTCAGTCGTTAAACGTCTGCCTTCAGCTCGGGTCATGATCCCAGGGTCCTGGGATCGAGTCCCACATCAGGCTCCCTGCCTGGCAGGAAGCCTGCTTCTCCCTCTCCCGCTCCCCCTGCTTGTGTTCCTGCTCTTGCTATCTCTCTCCATGTCAAATAAATAAATAAAATCTTTAAAAAAAATGACCATATATGTAATGTATATTTGCCCTACAAGATTCTGTGGGGAAAGAACTCAACTCTTCTTACCTTCATGTATGGCCTCACAACAGAGAATTTCCTACTGACCACCTGTAGTGTTCCCCCAACTCCCCCCGCCCTGCGATGAGGAATTAAGATGTGAGATAATGGAGGAGTGAAATCAAATATCGGAAATAGACCTTGCTGAAATAAATCATGTCAAACATGATTCTTTGCACATTGTCTTCCTATTACTTGCCCACTTCCTTCCTTCCTCTGCCCTGATGCTTTTCCTTTTTGACATGGGACCAATTTCACAGGATTGAAAACATTAAAAGAAGAGTTGGTACGGCCTCAGTTTTAGAGATACCCGATAATTTGGACAGGGAGCATCTCTTCTGCTGATACCAAACAACTCAATCACAAAGACCAATAATTTGCTGTGCTTAGGCACTTTTGCAGAGACGGTTTATTCTACCTCGGCTGTCTGTGCCCAGATGTCTCTTCCTCCCAATTCTAATCAATGTAAATTGGGTCAGATCTCCGCTGTGAATTACAAATTGGATCCGAAGTTGGAGGGTCACCGTGCCTGTGACTCCACCTCCTTCCCACCACCATTAGATGGGAAGCTACACCAAAGATCTTTTCTAAATAAATCAGACTTTATTGTAAAACTCGGCCACTGACGAGACATAACCTCATTAGCATTGATTTTAAAATAAATTATTGAAAGTGGCTTGCCTGCTCTTTGCATTTGTAAAATAGGAGAATGTAAATGTATTTGCAATGATAAAAATGAAAACTAAACTTGATTCCTTTATCCTTTCAGGCAACAGCACTTAATCTAGTCATGATACAAAAATGGGAAAAATAAAAATCCGTTCTATGCCGTCCAATTCCAGACCAGATACTCTGATTTCCTTTGCGCCTGTGGAGTCACCTAGAAAGAAAGCAGAACGCTGGCCATAGCTCTAATCCCCACATCTATTCTATCTGACGTTGACCTTCCCGGGGGGCTGAAAGGGGGCTCAAGTCAAGAAGCCTAGCTACGGATGCGAGAGGCTGGGTGCTGTGCCTTTGAAGGTGTGAGCATGGAGGTTCCGTCCCGTAGGGAAGGCAATGCTCTCCACAGCTGGTATACAAGACAGCAGTTCTCAGCACCTTCCCAGCTGCAGAGAGGCGGACACTTTACCTCGGATCCTTCAGTGAGATCAAACTGGCATCTTTCAAACTCCAAAGTCGAGAAAACCAATTACGTGGCCCCAAAAAGAAATGTCTCTTTGCTCACAAAAGAGGGTGGGTTAAATAGCTAGATTTCTTTCTCTCTCTCTCTCTCTTTTTCATCTGTAAAATGAACCTTCAATTTTAAAGAGATTATTTTGAAAAAAAAATTTTCTTTAGGCTAAAGAGCTTGTTGAACTTCTTTATAAGAATATTATTAGGCATTTTAGCATTACATCTACTGGAATACATCTTCATTTAAGAGATAATTAAAATTTATGTGCAAGCTCAACTTTAAACAGTAATAGATTATAATGGTCCTTGCTCCTAACAGGGCATATGGGACCCCAACCTTACATAGATTTTAAACAAATTAACCTCTAAAGATTACTGTCCACTTATTACATTAAATGCTCTACTTGATTCCCAAATATCTCATCTCAACTGGGAAAACAGTTGAGGAAGATTCTGTGAGCTGTGCGAACATGTGAGAGAACCATGGGGCATCACAAATGAGGCTCAGTATCCAGAGAGTTGATTTCAATCAACACTCTTGGCACAATGTCAGGGACACTAATGAGAGGCTGAAAGGAACAGGACACTGACTTCACCGCAGAGACACAGAGAGGAACCAGCTTCCCATGACACCTGGCTCCTTTCTGAAGTGCTTTCTCTGACATCTGCTAAACTGAGAACAACGCTGGAAAAAACGACTGGATCAGAAAGAGGGAAATCACTTCCCCCAAACAAAGCAAGGTGACAGAAGCTTAAAAAATGCCAAATGTATCAATGTGCAACCAGATGTCAAGGTGCTCTGGTGACAGATGCAACAGAAATGCAGATAGACTCGGAGTACAGAGACAGCACGCAGGACAGTAGAAATGGAAAGCACTGCACGGCAGGCACAGATATGCTATAAATCTGTGGATGCTACAGCACCTCTTCAGACCACATGGAAAATATGAGCAGGATGCGAATAACACACTTAATTCTCTGTTGTATAGTTTTTAATCTCAACTGTTACCTCAGAATATTTGCATCCTATCTCTGTGGTATGGGTCTTGATGAACACGATATCAGATCCAATTTGTGCTGACTGCAACACTTGGAATGCGCTGAATTTAATTTCACAAGTAATAATTGAGCACCTACTAACTGGAGGAGAAAGACCCGAATGCAAATCACTGTGGTAAGGGCTGAAACGGAGCTCAATTCTAGTTGAGTATCTGGGAGGGTGTCACTAAGGAGACATGTTTGAGCAGAAGGAGCAGGGTTTCATAGGCTGAGCTCAGGGAGGATGTTCTAGGTGAAACAAACCCCAGCATGATCCTGGTTTTGGTGCTGGGCCAAACAACACCTGGTGCCCGGGGCCCAGTGTGCACGGGAGTGAGAGAGGGAAAGGGCCAGGAAGCTCAGGCCTGCTGATGGCTTTGATTCTTTGAAGCTCCCTCCCATGGAGTGCTGTTGCTTTTCTGTGAAGCTGAAAATCCCTTTCTTCATAAACTTTGTGTTTTTGGCGTCTGTTTTTTTCTTTCCTTAGACCTACTCTCACCATTTCTTCTTCCTGTGGGTCTGGACAACAGTGAAGGGGGAAAAAATAATTCCATAGAATGCTTGTTTCCATTTGACTCAAATTAAAAAAACAAAAACCAAAAAACCACCCAGTTATATGCTTTATTATAAAGCAATCTGGTTTCTGGGTCTGTAATAACCCTCCTGGGCAGTGTGGGCAGCATCGGAATGCATACAGAAATTCCTAGGGAGAACTCATTGTCTCTCTTCCCGTTTGCTCTCCTGAAATCTCTCCTGAGAACACAGCCAGATTCTGTTGTCAGTGCAGCTGTGACAAGGCCCCAGTTAAAGCTGTACAATGGTCTCAGGCGCCTTGCTGGATTCCAGCTTTGAGGCCCCAGACAAAGTGAAACCTGATAAAAGTTGTCCTTTTATGAAATACTGAATCACAAAACTGGGCCTGTGCTAGCCTGTAAAATAATTTCCAGGGAGGGGTGAGAGAGAGCTCAGCAAAGCCTCCCATCTTCCACAGATTGCTTTAGCATTTCTTTGTGGTAGTTCCCTATAGTTTAATCTACTGCAAATGAGATCTTAAAAATCAAGGGCTCCCATATACTCAACACGGATGCTCAGAAATCCCACCGGATACCAACCTTGAAACCATATTACCCAGGACTAATATTTTTGTGGTCTTGGCTGAAAACCTCGAGTGCTCTGATGGGCCTTTCCCTCATGGGAAGGACGGTGCCAGCCACGTAGCAAATGCTAATTATCCCATGATCAATGTGATGTAGTGCATTTAATTTGATGACCCATACATTATTTTGATTAGGAAAAAAACATTTTTGTATTGACTTGGTATGTGTTACAAGCACTTTTCTCTCCACTAGGAAGACTACTGAAATTATATTCTGGAAGGGAGATCTCACTTACGTGGCCTTCCAATAGAGACCATGAGGCTTGTGTAGGCCCCAGCCCAAAGAGGAAGCCGTAGCAGAGTCATCAATGCTAAGTATTCTCTGCAAAGCACATTTACCTGTTACAATGAAACAAATGTGAGAAGCCCAAATCATTTGACTTTTGATGGGTATGCAGTGTTAGCACAATCCAATGTTACCATTGGCCATCCCTCCACCCAGCACCTGTCTTTGCAGTAAAAACGGGCCTGAGCAGAAGGTGCACTCCACATTCCATCTGCTCAGGATTTTCAATTTCACCTGCTTCATACATATAGCTGAAAATGTCCAACTGGACTGTCTCAGGTTTGGTTGGTGGAGGTGGGGGACTAGCCATCCCTCAATTTTTCAAGGAGGTAACCCTTCCTATTTAAACACCACCAAGTTACTAACGGCCAGCATTACTGAGTGCTCACTGTAGGCCAGGGTTCCATTCTAAGTGTTTTACACACTCCGGTTCTAGGCTTCTCACAGCATCCCTCTACGACAGGTACTCTTGTTACCCCCATTGTACAGGTGGGAAAATCACACACACAGAGGGCAAATCACTTGCTCAAGGTCTCACAGCTAGCAGGTGGCTGAGCAGGTCCATTCTGACTCAGAGCCAGCACTTTTACCTGTGATACCTTGCTGTCTCTTGCATGCGGCTGCTCCATAGATCTTGTGAGATGGCAGCAGAGGGTAGGCAGCTGCCCTCACATTCCCTTCCAATTCCTCCAGGGCTGGTACTGTGGCACATGTATAGTGGACAGAAAATTCCAGAAGCAACAAGCTGAGTGGCGTGGGTGGGAAGCTGGGGGATGGAGACTCGGGGCTGAAATATTCTTATCATCATTAAATGCCAATATAGCCCACCTCCAATGCTGTCTCTAAAAACTGGGATGGATAGATGGTTCTTTTCGGGAAAGTAACTGTTAGTTAGCTGCGGTTTCCCTAACATGAAGAAAGACACCCTGGATCTCCTGCAGTGTGGCCTTGCTCACTTTCGGGGGATAGTTGTGAGCATAGGCGAAGCGGTTTTCCTCGGGAAAGCAGGCCAGTGTCCATGCCCCCAGAGTCTATCTAACATCTCAACTGGTGCGAAGTTCGGAGGCATGCCCTCGGACCCTCGGCAGTGCCGGGATGGCCAAGGGTAAGAGTTGAGGAGGCAGGGGAAGGATGGTCGTTAAGAAGCCAGTCATATATTCATTGATCCATCATCTGGGGTAAGGTGATGGTCTCAAAATCATCTTATTTCCCGATGCTCCTTCTCTTTCCTGCCCTTTGCTCTGCGCCTCTGAGCATCAGCCCCCTCCTCTCTGGTTCCTCTGAGAACTAAACCTGGGCATGAAAAGGCCCTTCTTTGCTCCCCAGAAGGCTGAGTGGTTCAGTGAGGTTTTCCCAGAGCACTCTTCCACAGCTGTAACCCAAAGTGGAGTGTCACCTGGATATTTCCCCCAGCCTAGATGGGAGTGTGTGGAATGTGAGCTCCCTAAGAAGATTCTGGCCAAGTTGGGGAGTACATCTCGTTTAAGGGAGTGTTGTGAATTAGACCCATTTCTGCACCCTGCTGTTGCAGTGGAGCAGACTGTGAAAGGGAAGATTCTCAGAGGAGCTGTGTTTTAATGTAGCAATTTGATTCAATTTTCCACTCTATAAAATTACCCATCACTGCTCGTTGCTTTCTAACAGACACCTTCACTCTTAATTTAACAATCCTATCGAATTCTGCCAGGGAAATTGGAAAAATTTATCACCTGTGAAATTTTATTTTCCTTTGGTTGTATCTGTTTTTGTAAAACTTCATTAACGACGATGACTTGCTGAGGAAATTATCATTTTTTTTTAACTTCAGACACAAGAAATGGCTCGACCTCAACCAAGATATCATTTGCATAATAAAACACAACAAAAAGGCTGGGGAAGTCGGGACTGGCAGAGGCTGGAAGTGCTAGGAGAAGAAGCAGGCTCTCCCTGGTGGATGGGGAGGTAGGTGAAGTCCTCAGCAAGGAGACATGGGGCCACAGCCCGGCTCCTTGACTCAGGAAGCAATGACGTGGCTCACCCCCACACCCCCAAGGGAAGAGACAAATGCAGCATTGGGACAGGGTTGGACCTTCTTCTTAGGAAGCCTTGAAATGCAAGTTGCTTACTGACCCTGCTTTTTAGCAACCAGTCCTATCTTCAGGGGCCCGAGTGTTAGATTCACCTTAGTTCCTAAGTTCGTCTGGGATCGAGGTTTAAATTGCTATAAATTTTGGCTTAACTCGAATTTCTCAGCAGAGCACTGAACTCCTGGCAAATTTCCACAGGAGCAATCTTTCTGAATGGACTTGAAGATTCAGCGTTCCTGTGGTCTAACTACCTCACAATTAAGAGGCTCAGGCTTTGGTTTTCCACAGTCTGACCCCCACTGTGCTCCGCGCCGTTCAACAGCTGCTGTTGTTCCCACAAGAAGGGGCTATGTGGAAGCAGTGATGACTATACATTTTTTGAGATGCCAGTTATCATGCCTTTGGAAGAAAAGAAATATGTACATGGGCCTGCTGTAATGGTGGGCAGAGGAAACAGGTTTATGTGTGAGAGAGACGATTAGATTTGTGGTATATCTGAACCAGGTACTGATGGGTTATACTCCATTGGGGTCTTCTTCGGTTACTGACAAGGTTTGTCAGCACTTACTTGTACTCCTTTAGGCTTTTGATAACCTTCATCATTTTGAGGTGACTTTATTCACTCTCACATTTACCCAGAAAAGAAGTTGAAACTAGAGAGTTTTGATGACCCACCTCAAGATCCAGAGTAAACCAATGGAGGCCAACATGAGTAGACTTGACTCTTTAACCTTGTTGACATATGTAATAATTAAGTTATTGTTGACATATGTAATAAGTTACTTCGCATGGCAAAGGTGAAAGACATGCCCTGATCAATTCATCTTGCTCCCAGAGCACGGGAGAGCTTTTGTACTGGGAATCATAGAAGCTCCACTGAAGCTTCCCTATGTTATTTTCTTCAGAGATTGGGCTTCCTCTGGAGGTTTCAAACTTACATTCTTCCACCAGGTCAAGAATTTCTGAAACTAATAGAAGATAATCAGAAGACAAAATTTCTCACCTGGTAAGACTTCATAAATATCTTCTTCTGTCTCCTTTGTGGGCTCTTTTAGCCCCAGACTCCCAGGCAAGATGACAGGTCTGCACTGGGAACCGGAATTTGGGGCATCAAAACCATCGATATCATCATACGTCTCTTCCTCTTCCTCCTCTTCCTCCTCCTCTTCACATGGAATGGTTAAGGAGCTCAGATCTGCCAGGGCAGAGATGAGAATGAATCCAGATGGGGAGAAAAAAGGAAAGAATAAGGCAGGGAAGGGAAGAGGGAGAAGGAGGCGGAGGGATGAGAATAAGATATGTCAAAAGAAAATGAAACGCTGGGTTAAGTGCTGTTATTTCTAATGTGGGCCTTGGTGCCAGGAAATCTACAGGAAAGGCCAGACTAGCACTGTGTCAGGTTTAAACCATCAACATAAATCCTTCCTTGCAATAAAACTTGATCAGGATGAAGCAGCTCTGAAAAGCAGGAGTGTGCGAATGAGCACAAGAGGCGAAGGGTTGAGAAGAAGGTGGAAGAGGAAATGCCAGCACCCCGTGCACTGTTCCCTGAGTAGAGAAAGGGCAGGGGGATGGCCTGTGGCTCCCCAGGGTGCGCAGAGCCCTGGGAGCGATGGTGGCTCCTGGAGGGTAGCCGAGCTGTCAGAAGCTCGTCACCCCCATGATCTCACTGCAGAATGTCAGACAAGTTTGTTCGTAAAGAGAAAAACGGGCAAGAGTGGAAGAAGGGAAAGTGAGATACAGAAAAATATAACAGTTGTGCGAGACCAAATGGAATGGCTGAGCCACGGGGTTACCATGTCATTTTGTAACTGTGCAGTCTGGCTGACCTCAAAGTGGGTCACTGCAGAGAGGATGTTGAGCCGTAACAGCACTGGGCAGCACAGGGCAGGAGAGGGAGATTGCTTTTTTATTTTAATGGGGAACTGGGAAGGTTCGCTCTCGGATGTCTAGTACAGAAGGCTCTCTGAAACCCTGCTGAGGGGTCTCTGCAGGATGGGGGAGTGCAGTCAGCGTACTCTGGGGAAGGAATGGATGGAGAGACATCCGATGTTCATTTCAAAACACAATAAAACTGTTTGGCTTGATTAGGCATTTAATAAAGATTTTGCAACAATTTTCATCGGAATTCTGGTGCCACCTCATATGAGGAAGGGATCAAAGACACATCTGTGACTTAAACCATATGTTATTATTTTGCTTGTTTTAAAATAAAATGGAATGAATAATTTCTTCAATGTGGGATTCTGAACGTACCACAGGGTACAGCTCAATAAAGCTGCTTTGAGTTTTATTGAGGTTTACACACTTAGGGGTATATTACACGCATAAATCCAAGGCACCTAGATGAGAGTGTACCCTGTAGTCTTGCCATCAATGTTCATGTTTGCCTAGCTCCAGTCTATTATACGTGATGCTCTTGGTAGATGCAATAGTTTGTTTTTGTGATAGCAAAGGCATAAACTGAGTAAAATAGGCAATTCTTGTAATTAAAGCTCTGGTGCTTCCTTCTTTTTATCCACAATAAAATCTTACAGCAGAATAAAAAAAAAAAAAAAAAACGGAGACGAAAAGGCTTGGTGTTTTTAGGCTGGTGTGCTTCTCCCTAGGTCTTGGGCCATGTACAACATTGGCATTTCTGCCTTTCTGCAGCGGCAGGGTCCTGCCACGAGGGTCTATCTTGGGTTATCTGATGCCAAGTGACGGACTCAGTTGGCTGTTTTTACCTGTCAGGCCACTCCCAGATAAGCCTTCCTGGGCCACTCTCACTGCTGTGCCTGCAGGCTGGCCAGCAGAGGGTACTCTAAGAGCGGTCATTTAACATCTTCAGGCAGGACTCTTCCCATCCCAAAGCAAGGGACATTTTATTGTGGTTTGGGTAAGAACAGTTTGCTTTTAATGTCCATGTTGATGAAGGCCACCTTGACAAGTATAGATTTCTACTTCTTGCTAAGTTTCAAACAAGAAGATTTGGGGCCTAAATTGTATCTAGGTGACTTTACATTTGATATCATGAATTTGTTTTCCAGAACATAAGGGGTTGTGAGGCACCGAATGGAGCTGAGCTGGTTTTCAGAAGTTCCTTTTCTAGTGATTACGAATACTACAGAGGTCATCTCCAGGTTGATGGTTTCTTTATCTTATGATTCATACATGGTACTATTTGTTGTTATAATATAAGGGATGGTAGAAGGGAGAACGAACAGAAAAGAAAATACAGATTGAAGACTGTGGATTATATTTATGCAATATAACTTCAACTGCAAATCCACTTAAGTGTTGTTTCTGTAATAAGGATACTTACCCTTTAACAAGAAACTGATTTGATCCACCCAGTCTCTGGCTTCAGCTGGATTAGCAGCTGTAAACTAGAGAAAAATTAGTGAATTAATTTATTACCTTCATGAATTCATAAAATTTCCATGAATCCTAGAGGGAGGTTCAAAGAGAAGAGCCTGTGAGTCAAGTTGCAGAGTCAGGTTGAAAGCAAGGATTCTCTGTCTGCTTAATATTTAGAAAAAAGATCGAAATCTTACTCAAAGTGATATTTCCCTTCATCTGTATACCCAATGTTGACTACTATTTGAGTCCAGACCTTCACATTCACATGCATTCATTCGATTATCCATGCATTCATCAGGCATTTTTTTGAGAAAAGGTTACCAAAAAAAAAAAAAAAAAAAAAGGCAAACCCAAACTCCTGACTTTAAAGAACAGTGTATCAGTTATGGAGACAAGATACACACTTGAGATGGGAACCCACGAAGTAGGTGCATCTGAGAACAGTCGGATGCTGAGAGAGCACAGGAGCACTTGCCTGGAGTAAAGCCAGGGAAGCTGGTGCAAATAATACTGTTTTGGTCGGGTTTTAAAAGAGTTGGTGGAAACTGCCTGGTGGAGGGAACCATGTTCAGGAGATTAGGAATGAGACCACTGTGTATGGGGGAAGGTAGGCAGATCAACTTGACCGGAGAACAGTAACAGGTGATGTGGGAATGTTGCCAGTCCGGGAGGAGTTGGTGAAGGGGCTCTGAGTACTAGGTGTTCAGACTTAAAATGTAGGCAAGAGCAAACCACTGTAAATTCTAGCAAAAGGTGTGGGAGATTCTTTCAAGAGTTGTGGGGAGTAGGGATTAGAAAAGGGAGATACTGGAGACAGGAGACCAGCTAGAAGGCTGTTTCATTGGTTCTCTGGGGGAAGTGGTTGGGACAACTATTGTGATGGCAGTGAGAATAAGTAAGAAGGGGACGATCCAAAGGATATTATAGGTGAAGAATCCACGGACCATGATAATGATTTGGATTCAATGGGCCAAAGAAAAGAAGAAGTAAACAAACTCTACATTCTGATTCACAAAACAAGCCAGTCAAGCACCAAGCCTTAGCATTTTTTTATTTTAAATGAATCAACTTGAAATGACTGTTCCTGAAAAACATTTTTATTATCTGGCCATTAGGGTAAGATAAAGATATGTGCCATATAATTAACCTAGTTCCTGCTTAATACTTATTAATAGACATTGTCATTCTTGATTTCTTAAAAACCCACTTCCATAAGAAATGTCTAAGGAAATTGATTTAGACTTGTCATATAAATTTTTATCTGGAGGAGACACCATCAATACTGAATAATAAAAATAACTTAGATACATGCCCAGTGCATACATCTGTTATGTATATATCTATGAAGGACTCTCTAGAAAAGTTTAGTTTAAATAAAAAAAACCTTTTTTTGAAATTCCATATTGAAGACCTGCTTGTTTTATCAAAACGAGGTTTAAGATACTGTAGAAACATAAAAGGATGAGTACTGAGAAGCATTTGAAGAGTCAAAGGTTACTCAAGTGGTTAATATTAACCTTGGCATGTCTTTTCTCTTTTTCATAAGTTAGCTAAAAATTTTCCAAATTGCTTTAGTAAAACTGTGACAAGATAAAAATGACCAACAAGCAGGAAATAATATTTGTTTGTACATATATATTTATACACACACACATGTAAAAATATATTTTCGGAGAAAATCATGACATTCCCATAGTCAGAATTTTAAAAATTGCTTTAGTTAATAAATGCCTTACTTATTATATTACCTACTATATTGTGTCAAAATGTATAAAAATGAACACAGTGAAGAATAAGCCTTTCCCACCCCAACCCAGGTACTCTAGTCCCTCCAGTTATCACTGTTACTACTCACTAATCATTGTCACCAATGTCTTGGGAGTCCTTCCAGAGATATACAATGCTTCTACACACAGGAAAATTATTTTGGATAGCAAGATGAATATGGGAAAGTAACTTATTTTTCATTCTACAGTCAGATTTTTCTTTTTCTGGGTTTCATGGAAGGAAGTAAAGAAAGTTAAAAAAAATAAAGAGAATGGGAATTGAAGGTGTGAAATCAGACATGTTGAATAAGGAATTGGATTGTGTGGTCCAATAGACAAGACTCTCACCTATGGAGTGAGACTGGGACGGCGGGGGGTGAGGGGTGGAACCCAACGGCAGTATCTGGGATGAGAGTGACAAGAGAGAGGAGGAAGGAGGGCATCATATTGCAAAGGTGAAGACATGTCAAGAAAGAAGGTCCTGGTAAGAAGTGAGCAGGTAACAGAGAAAGGATGGAACCCAGCATAGCACCCCCAGCTCACATGCTGCGTGGAACAGAACTTCAACACAAATGAGGATCATCATCTCCTCGGCTCATCCTACCTCATAGCTGCGCCTATCCTGGGAGGTCAGTTCAAAGCAGGACTCTTTCTTGGAATCTTTTCGCAGGTAGGGGGCCATCCGTACACCGTAGCCCTTAATGAGAAAGGTCCCTTTGGGCTGCTTGCCTGCAAGACAGGAAAGCTCCCTGTATCCCCAGAGAGATGCAACCACCGAGGGAAGGCATCTTCTCTGGAATGTAAAATAAAAGCATGGAAACAGCTGTTACATCCCTGAGGAAACACAACAGTCAAGGAAAGGTTATTAAGGAAGCTTAAGAAGAGGCTACTGTGACAGCGAGGCAGAGATCACTGCCAAGCTAGGGAAATGCAACATGAGAGGTTATTTTGCCAGAAGAGTACAACAGAGACAGAGAATTTATTAGAATGTTAAGAGATCTATAATAACAGAAGGAAGGAATTATTACAGCAGGGAGAGTGTGGCTGTAAATGTGAGGCTCTTGAAGGCTGTTAGAGAACTGTAGCATATTATCATCAGGGCCGGCAGAGCTCACATTTGAGGGGAAGGACAGCAGTGTGGGGGGTGTGATGAGTTCCCGGGATCTCTTCCTCTGCCCTATGTAGCATTTGGGCTAGACTGCTCTCCCCCTCCTGCTGGCCAGGTCGGAATTGGTGCTAGAGGGAGAATAATTAAATCTCAGTATTTTATCCCCCTTCCCAGAGGTCAAATTGGGAAGTAGTACTGTTAATTATCATTGGGTGATGAAGAAGGAAGAACAGGATTAAGGGAAGGCAAGGAGAGAGCACTCTGTCTGTTGCTCTTTTTTTTTTTTTTTTTTTTTTAATAAACTATTAGGAATGGGAAAAGAGGATCTTGTTTCCAATGATTTTGTGTCCTCCTGGTGTGGTTCAGGCAGAACATACAGAGGAGTGGAAGCACAGTGTCTGGGTGATGATTTGTGTCCTGTAACATGTGCAATGGATTGTTTAATACATGCTTTTTGAGGATGATGATGATAAGGTGGCAGTGGGATGACAGTATTAGGAAAAGAAAAGAGAAAGACTCTATCCTTACCTGGTTGAGCTAAAAGAAATACACAAACACTCTATACTTGCTAAGAAAAATGTCTTGGGCACAATAAGAAGTAACTGGCAAGAAGGGAGCCATGCAACAGTGCTTTTTGACACCAGAATCTTTTTTGTTAAAGTATCTCTCCTTGTTCTAACTGGCCACTAAAATGTTTTGTTGTTTCTTTGGTCACCAGGTTTTATTTCACCCTGACGGCAAAATGATCCATAAAAGTCTCCACGTCTCTCCCTCTCCCACTCTCTCACCTTGAGTATAGAGGATTCTGAATGATTGAACATGATACCTGGCTTTATGTTCAGATATGCCAAATACTTATTTAATGCAAGGGAAATGAAGAACATTTTTACAATGATGTAAATGTTATATGAGTTTGAAGGTTTAAAATAAGAAAATAGTACCTGGCTGGCTTGTACACCTAGAATTCAGGGAAGAAATTGTGGTTGCTGGGCTGGAGAGTGGTCTGGGGGTTGGACGGAAGCTGGGGATGGTTTTGAGCTATGCGGCTATGATTGCCAAGTAGTGCTTCACACTTCACCCCTACATGGGAAAGTCTCCGAGGAATATAAGAGGGTGAACCCAAGATGAAGTCAGTGATACCTGTGGTAGGCAGAAAAGCAGGGTGAGCCAACTGCCTTAAAGCCCAAGGGCAAATCTTAAGGATCCCAAGTCATTTAGCAAAGTTGCAGTTCTTTCTGCTATCTTAATACCAAAGGTATGGGAAGTCCAAAGGCAATTGGGTAGATATCTGATTATTCCCTGGGACTGGATATCTAGGCATTGGGAGATGCATAATCCTGGGAAGGAAGGAAGAGGGGAGAAACAGGGAATGACTGGAAGGAAAATGAAGGGTTTACTCGGAATAACTGGCCTCTGTGCCAGTTGGGAAAGCCCCCACAAGAATTGATGTGTGGCTTTTTTAATTTCTCTCTTGCTTCATAGAATTATTCCTGGGGCTAGTTAGAGTCTGCAGGAGGGTGTCCCCTCTTTGAAAGTTGTGTTCACTTACAATGATAATTTTTAACTTGTATTTAGTTGTAGCTGCCTCCAACTTGTGCTTATATCCTGTTCCTTCTCATGAACTTAGCGACACGGTTAAGCATGGATGGGAGGTCTTTTAGGGATCGCATATGAGTGTTGTGCTTGATTGACTCAGTGGTGGCTCATTAAGAAGCTGCCTCTGGCCTGAGTCAACACTTCACTGCTGCTGCCATCTGGCTGGAGGGTGTCTCTTGGGCACAGCAACCATTTGGGTCTCAACACTCCATGACTCTAGGGATGTCCACTGGACTACTTCCCAGTATGCAGTGAGATAAAGTTGAGAGCATATTCTTAGAGAGTTTGGACCCAAGGGTTCTATTTCTGGGCTGTTGGTAAGCTGTTCAAATCCTTCTCAGATTTTTTCTCAATATTTTAACTATATTATTAACATCTATAAAGAGTTTGAGGTTCTTGGGGCGCCTGGGTGGCTCAGTTGGTTAAGCATCTGCCTTCGGTTCAGGTCATGGTCCCAGGGTCCTGGGATCGAGCCCCGCATCGGGCTCCCTGCTTGGCGGGAAGCCTGCTTCTCCCTCTCCCACTCCCCCTGCTTGTGTTCCTTCTCTCGCTGTGTCTCTCTCTCTGTCAATTAAATAAATAAATAAAATCTTAAAAAAAAAAAAGAGTTTGAGGTTCTTAAAAAAAAAATGCCAGTGTTCAACCTTGATAATATTATGTTATTAGTCATAATAAAAGATAACTTTTTTTTTTAAAGATTTTATTTATTTATTTGACAGAGAAAGACACAGCGAGAGAGGGAACACAAACGGGGAGTGGGAGAGGGAGAAGCAGACTCCCTGCCGAGCAGGGAGCCCGATGCGGGACTCGATCTCGGGACTCCAGGATCATGACCTGAGCCGAAGGCAGTCGCTCAACCAACTGAGCCACCCAGGCGCCCTAAAAGATAACTTTTTAACATTTTATTTTTTTAAAGATTTATTTATTTGAGAGATTTATAAGATCTAAAGAGTTTATTTGAGAGAGAGTGAGCACGTGTGTCCACGTGAATAGGGGGAGGGGCAGAGGGAGAGAACCTTCAGGCAGACTCCCTGCTGAGTGCAGAACCCCACCTGGGGTTTTGATCCCATGACCCATGAGACCATGACCCCTGAGATCATGACCTGAGCTGAAGCCAAGAGTTGGACACTTAACCGACTGAGCCACCTAGGCACCCCAAAGATAACCTTTGATATGCTGACCACACGATCCTAGTGTTTAAAGGGGAAATAATTTCTAAATTGGCATCTGAGTTTTTGGGGATGGGCGAGGTATTACTTACCCAAGTCTCTTTCTTTCCCAAGCATGTCCCTTTATGGGTGTTAGTTAAAGACTGCTATCTTGAGATCTAAGTGCTTGAGAATTTACGAAGTGCTTGCATCCAGGAGGGAGATGCTGCTGTGCAAATGAAGAACACTTACTTTTCTCATTAGCATAGTAGTAGAAGAGGCCTCTGCTGACCACACACCATCGCTTCTGCCACTCTGATCCAAAGAAACTATGATCTAAACGGAACAGCGGTAAGGGACATAAATTCAGGGAGCTACAACCACGGACGAGTCTGTAAAGTCCAACACACAGTCCAGTGTGTTATTGTTTTATTTCCTAGGTTAATGGACTGTAAACTCCTCCCTTTCACTCCCACAGGCTATCCCATATTGACTCAGAGTCCAGAGGGCTCGCTCAGTTAAAGGTCCAAATTCTAAACAGGGTTTGCCTGTTCTGGCCCTCACGGCAGTCCCACTATCTATCTTCCTTTATGGCTCTCGGGTTCTAATTTCATCCAGTACTTTTCAAATTCTCTGTGATACTTTCATGTGGTGCCTTTTAGCAAACCTAGCTGATGCTCCAGGCCACGGGCATGAGAAAGGCTTTCATTGTACTAAGGCAATTTGCCTTTTGAGGGTTAAACCTGGGACCCCGGGCTTAGTTAGGGTAGCAGTATCTATTTTAATCCAGTGAGTGACAGGTCGAGAGTCAGGCTCCTCTGAATTGTGAAACTGGGTTGCTTCACACAGGATGTAAAATTACACTTTGGCAACATAGTTTTACTCTACAGGAGCATACTGAGAGATGAGAACAAGAATATCATCACTCATTCATTCAACAAGTATTTTTATTAAGCACCTGTTGTGTACCAGGTGAACAAAGCAGAACGGGTTCCTATGCTGATGAAGCTCACAATTGGCTGAAGATTTTGGGGCATCTCTCTTCAGCCTATGCACAAACACCAGATTTCTTTTCCTCTCCCACCTTCCTTTTGGCCTTCCCCCTCCTGAGCACAGAACTGGGCATAGAAAAAGCACCTGCTATGTTAGCCCTCTTTTTCCTCATTTCCCTTCCCTTCCTGGAATGTTCTGAGACTTTTAGGTCTGGTCAGTACCTTTGCTTTTCTTCTCCAAGTATCCTTGCTTGATGATGTTATCAAGTTCTTGAGCTCCTCTTATGATGTCTTCCACTCCTAAAAGGAAAACAGCAGAATGCGCTGTTGAAACCTGACAGAATTTTCATTTATTTAGGTTCCTTTAGATGTTCCACATTAATGAAGGGGGTGCAGAAGGGCAGCTGCTTAAACACAGCACAAAATAAAACAATTTTTATATGATTGGGGGGAAAAGGTAAATTTTCTCTTCCTAATTATATCTAATGCTAAAATCACTTATAATGATTGAAACCTACATTAGTTTGTGCAAGAGGAAGTAACCTAAAATATGTATGGATTGGCAAGAAAAGGACTCTAGAGAATTAAGAATTTGCTGTGGATTATAAGCTCCAAATTGGATAATCCACATCGAGATAATCAAAAGTCAAATGAATAGCTACCAGCAGAAAGAAGCTTAATGAGTGATAGAGTTCACCATGAATGCAGCCACCTCCGTGAGAGCAATAAACACACACTCACTCTTAAAACAACAACAACAACAACAAAACAGAAAGCCACCTCGTGAACATAAATTTTATTAAGTTTGCACAAAGAAGGGCTATGCAGGCTGAACTGGCAGTAAGTGCCACATCCTGGTTTTGTCCAAGTATGGAAAAGAGTCTAAGAAGGGTTGAAGCCTTTACCAAGAGAAGACTCTGGAACTGACATCGGCCTTTAAACATATGCTGCTGGGGCACCTGGGTGGCTCAGTCGGTTAAGCGTCTGCCTTCGGCTCAGGTCGTGATCTCAGGGTCCTGGGATGGAGCCCCGTGTCGGGCTCCCTGCTCAGCAGGGGAGTCTGCTTCTCCCTCTCCCTCTGCCCCTGCTCCTATACTCTCTCTCTCTCATTCTGTCTCTCAAACAAATAAATAAAATCTTAAAAAAATAAACGTATGCTGCTCATATCCTTGAGTTTCAATTAGCCTCATTAGGTACAAATTTATTGAGAAGTCAAGATCCTGATCCATCTTTCACTACTGGGGTTTACACTTATTTCACAGAAGTGAGGGGAAAAGGACAAAAGAGAAGGAATTGACTCCTCAAAAAATAAAATGAAAGAAGAACAGCAACAATAAAAAACTCTTTAAAAAATACAAGTCCATATTTCTTTTTTTAAAGTTTATTTTTTTTTAGTAATCTCTATACCCAACATGGGGCTCGAACTCATGACCCCCAGATCAAGAGTTGCGTGCTCTTCCGACAGAGCCAGCCAGGTGCCCCCAAGTCCATATTTCTTTCTTTCTTTCTTTTTTTTTTTTTAAGATTTTATTTATTTATTTGACAGAGAGAGATAGAGAGAGAGGGAACACAAGCAGGGGGAGTGGGAGAGGGAGAAGCAGGCTTCCAGCTGAGCAGGGAGCCCGATGCGGAGCTCGATCCCAGGACCCTGGGATCATGACCTGAGCCGAAGGCAGACACTTAACGATTGAGCCACCCAGGCACCCCCATATTTCTTTTTTTTTTTTTAAATTAAAAAAAATTTTTTTTTTAATTTTTTTTTTTTTTTTTTTAATTCATGAGAGACAGAGCAAGAGAGAAAGGCAGAGGGAGAAACAGGCTCCCAAGGAGCAGGGAGCCCGATGCGGGACTCGATCCCAGGACCCTGAGATCATGACCTGAGCCGAAGGCAGATGCTTAACCATCTGAGCCACCCAGGCGCCCCCCCCCCCATATTTCTTAATTAGGAGAAATAAAGGGAGTGGCCTGGCAGAATCCTACTGTTTGTTCTTTTTAGTCTCCAAAACCAAAGCTCTTTAGGTTTCCCTTAATAGATTTAGAAATCAAAACAAAATACAAACCAAATTAAGGCACAACCCCATATGAATCAACTGGGTCACCTATACGATATCTTGAGACTTTTGGGTGAAATAATTGTTTTTTCAATTGCACAATTTTTTTTTTTTTAAATCTACAACTAACACTCAGGAGGGCTACGAGCTGGCACTTACTTCTTGTTTAAAATATTTCTTGTTTAAAAATAACATTTTCAGACAATTTAAAATGCAACTAAGACTTTACCTTTTGCTTCTAAGCAGTTTCAAACTTAGTTTTAAACATAGAAATCCAAAGAGTTTTTCTTTTTTCGTGTGTCAAAGTGCCTGATTCTTTCTATTTGTCCTTATTGCCAACTTCCTTGTTCATGGACTATTTTCATTTGTGTGCTCTACAGTTAGCAAACTCTGTGGCTGCTATAAATCCTCCCAGATGGGTCTCAGGGTGCACACATGAGATGAACAGCAGCAAAGGGAAGTTCATTTGTCTAGGATCCTTTCATTTCTCCCACCCCTCTGAAAATTCTAATACCTCTCTGAAAATGCTCTCCAAGAAAACAGAAACTGAGCCACTGAGGGTGGAGTGGCTGGGTCGAGGACCCGGCATGGCTCAGAAGGAAGACCATTTGCAGGAGACCCCATCCTCTCTGCAGCACTGTCAAAAATTGCTCCTAGAGGCCTAAAAATTAAATGAAAGACAGAGGGGATGAGAAAAACAGGATCTCCTAAGCTTGGAGGACCCATCCCTTCTTCCAGTTTTTTTCTTTTCTTTTTCCTTTTTTAAGGTCTTGTTAAACTTAGAGACACAGCTTCTTGTTAAAGATGCCGAGAGTCTGAATCATAAAAGACATGTTAAACGTTCTATTAGAATTTAAACCTCCTTTTTTAATGCAAATCTAAATGCCATTTTATGGAACATCTATAATTATGAAAATGGGAAGACATTGCCTCGTGTGCAGGGAGAGTCTGTGAGTATGAATATTACATTAATGTGCCCACACCAGCTCACTGATCCTGCTGGCAGGAGCATAAAAAATGCTTGAGTGAAACTTTTATTTAGATGTTAAGACTCCAGGCCCCAGCGGGGTGACAGAGACAGTCCCTGCGAGTTGCCATCAGAGAGAGAGCTTGAATTGAATTACCCAGGGGGGAAGGAAGTAGTGATGAGCACTGCTTCGCTTATTTAATTTCATTTACTTTCAGTACATTATCAGCATGAGGCTTTTCTCTCCCCACCAACCGAAACCCAAGAATGCCACCACCAAGAAAACAAAGACACAATGCTGCAGAGATGTTTGAACTCTAAGTCATGAATTCTAGGAATCTAGGGTTAGTCCCGTCACCACCTTCTCTCCCGAAGAGTCACACTTAGTTTGCAAAAATTGGGCAGGGAATGAGTTGCTGAATTTTCTCTCTTGGTCATTCACCAACAGATTCTGAAGAGTACCAGAGCTAGAAATGCGGTATTTTAATGTGCTGCGTTTTTAGCAAGATGTGTTATGTTGCTTTCTTATTAGAAGGAATTGGTACTGATGAACTCTCTTGCCTGGTTTCCCTTAAGGGCAGTGGACAAAATGGGATGATAGGCGAAGTTTGAAATGGCTATGGAAAAAAATTAGGAAATCAAATCAAATCAATCTTGATTTCTAGTGATTGTCTCCTGTGTACAAGGCACTGTGTGGTGAGTATAACAACAGAGTTGTTCTCAATGTATGTTGACGCCGAGCTCAATTTCATTAACACCATGATCTATCAAAAAAATCCAGACAACCAAGATGGGAAGCCATTGTGGCAACCAAGCTGTCTCTTCTTTCAGTGTCAGCTCAGTGTCCTACTGATCAAGAACCAGTGATCTTGAGGATGCACAACGTTAGTCATGGTCCTGGGGTGATGAGGCAGGAGGAGTCTTGTATGCCTGAATCCGCACCTCCCGGCAAGTGAACAGATCTGCAGAGCTACTTCATGCCTAATAGAAAGTATGCAAATGCTTTGCAGGATGATAATAAAAATAGGAAGAAGCCACAAAGAATTGCATGAGTTGCTATTTTAAGTCAAAAACATTTATATTTAAGGATACAATTTTTTTAAAAAAATCGAGGCTTTTTGTCCATTACCTGAAAAAAAAGATATCACCATCTTAATGAAAAAATAGAAATGATTTAGATTTATTGGGAATAAATGGCCTTCTTGGATAAACCTAAGGATGTATCACATTGTATCAGCACAAAACAGAATTACATTCATGTCATAATCTTTCTCTACCACAGCACTTAACTAAATCTCCCAGAATAGCCCATATAAAGAAAAGATTCACTTAGCTGAAGGATGTGGGGCCATAAAGATAAGATCAGTAGAGAAGTGTTACCTAGAAGTGATGGCCACCCAACTTTCATGGCAGATGAAGATAAAAGAAATTCTCAGACATCCTTCTCTCCTCATCCAGATGCCTTTAAACCCTTGTATCCCACCCATACCCAACTCTGCAGTAAAAAATGACAGAGTAGGATTCCATCTCTCAGCGCTAAACATGACTCCTCAGTCAGCTATGCACAGCAACAACAATGTGGACCCTTTAGAGTGTGATACATTTCCATAAAGGAGTCAATAAAAAAGACACGGGAGCTTATGTGAGTCACGGCCTATTTAATCAGCTGCGTTCTAGCCCACTGAGAAAAGAGAATTGGAGAAATCACTTGGCAACACCACAGCAGAAGGCGAATAGCACAAGAGGCCACACAATTTCACTGCAAAAAGGCTGCAGCCCCAGCAGAACCAACCAGGTGCCCATGAACTTTCATTATAGGCAGCAGGCTTGGTTTCTTGCTAAACCAAGCTGAAATGAAAATCAGTGATTTTTTTAAAAAAAATCTTTGTTCAACCCCCACCTGTCCCATAAACTGTGGATGTTTCCCATCCTCCCTTTTCCTTTCAATTCAAGCTCTTTTCAATTGTTTGGAAAAGGGACCAAACTCCAGCCTAGAGACTGACAGCTACCAGCGGTGAATTCCAGGCAGGGTTAGGTTTACCAGGTTCCTCCATTGAAGTACCTGTGACAAGAGCCCCGGGGTGTTTGGGTGGATGAGGTTGGAGAAAATTTAGTATTTGAAGGCTGGGGATGGTGAAGCGCCATCTGCAATTCCAATTCACTCATAGTTTGCTGGCATATGTGCCTTTGCAGAAAAGTGACAAACACACTTCACAATGCCTCAAACGTACACAGGGGAAAGGTTTTGCAGGGAGGGTTGGAGAAGGTAGTATTCTCCTGTCTGGTGGTCACTGGTCCTAAATCTCCTTTGTATTTGGCTCCTGTGGCCTTCCTTAATAAGCTCCTTACAGTTTTTCCTTAGCTTCTTGTGTTTCTGGGTCGTTTTTTGCTTTTTTTCTCATTTTTCAGGACCCAGTCAGTAAGTGACAATCAGTTTGAGGTGTCCAGCCTGCAGTGTTCAACTTCTGAGCATGACACTAACAGGGAAGTTGGTTTCGATGACTCTTCCTCTGTTAGTCTCTTGGGGACAGGCTTATCTAATTTTCTAACTTCTGTGGTTCTACTCGATACCCACCCGAGTTTACACTTGTTCCTCCACTTTTCTGTCCTCTTGCTTCATTTATTAAGGAATTTACACCAACACATATAACACATGTAAGGTGAAAAATTCTAAATCATGAATAGTAATAGACTTAGGATCTGAAAGTTTCAGAGATAGAGACCAATCGGACAGCATTAATTTCGTGGAGGAATAAATCAGATATGAGATGAAAGAAAGGGGTGAACAGCACAGACTTGGTCAAATTCTTCAACAAGCTGTGACAGAAGAAGCCAGAAAGCAAAACAGGGACAGCTGGAGCTAGACTGAGGAGGTCGGAAAAGGAAAGAAATCACACATCTGCAGTTGGCAAACCAGCACAGGAGACAATGTTCAGGAGATCTTGAGGGACTCTTTTTGGCCCTCCGACTTTTTAAAGTCTTTAAAAAATAAAAACCTTTTAATCTGAGTAACAGACCAGACATTTATACAAATGTGTAAACATTTGTGGAAGAAATCTTGTTATACTGAGGATAAAGAAAAATCATGAGAAATTCTAGGCCTATGAGAAGTACTAAGAAAAAAGGCAGAGAATTGATGAACAAAATAACATGAATACATTTTAATAAAAATGAAAAAAGGCTAATACATTTTTAATCTGCATTTTAAAAAGATTTATTGATTGATTTGATATATATATATGTACATATATATAGAGAGAGAGAGAAAGAGGGAGAGAGAGAGACACCAAGAGTCAAGAGTTGGATGCTTAATGGACTGAGCTACCCAGGCTTCCCTTAATCTGCATTTTATAAAGCATGTTTACATCTTATTTGAGCTTCACAGCAGCCCTATGAAGTATGTATTATTATCAGCTCCACTTTACCGACCAGGGCACTGAGGCTCAGTGAGATTGCCGAACTTACTGAAGGTTGCTCAGCTGGAACAGCCCATGCACTTTCCACCACCCTGAGTCTGAGTTGAGGAGACACACTCAGAAGTGGCTAAGGAAAGACGGTCTTCTCACCTCATGCTCCCACAAAAGGAGACCCATTTAAGTAAGGGGAAAGAAACAGACACAGCATGTGGTTATTCTAGTAGTTGGGGTCAAAAATTATTTTAAGATATTATATTTCTTATTTACTTTTTAATGTACTGGCTGACTAATCTGTGGAATTGCTTTCCAGGGCAGGTCTGTGTAAAGTCCGAGAAGTCAACAGATATACAGTACACTGCAAAAAAACCCAAACATATGAGAATGTGAGAAAAGGATACACAGGTAAAGAAAATGCAGGAGGAAGCAACCTGGAACTCTCACAAATAGTGCTTGGTCACCAAGGTTTGGAAGATGTCTTCTGACACCAAGAGTGGTATCTAGAAGAATGAAACCCTGCTCCAGTGTAGGGCTCATGCAGGAATCTTGAACGTGATTTGTTTACTCTTTAAGGAAGAGGACTTGGTTTAAAAAGAAAGAAGATTTTGGGGCCCCTGGGTGGCTTAGTCGGTTAAGCATCTGACTCAGGTGGTGATCTTGGGGTCCTGAGATCGAGCCCCGTGTCGGGCTCCACACTGAGTGTGGAGTCTGCTTGGGATTCTCTCTCTCCCTCTCCCCTCCCTACCCTTGCTCACACTCTGTCTCTCTCTCTCAAAAAAGAATAAAAGAAAGAAAGATTTTTAAGACAAATATCCAAAATTGGTTTCTTTTCACAAAACATTCCATCAATAATGCCAAGTTACAAGGTAACATACAGAAACCATGAATATTCATGGAGCATAAAGAACCTTGTTCCTACAAAGAGGCACCACACTAATTGTCTAAGAGGCCTGTGGTCTTAGTGGATGCTCCTCTCCCACATCTTCACTTTCAGTGGAATTTTACTTGTAAGAAGTGGAAGTATTAGGGCGCCTGGGTGGCTCAGTTGGTTAGCCGACTGCCTTCGGCTCAGGTCATGATCCTGGAATCCCGGGATCGAGTTCCGCATCGGGCTCCCTGCTCAGTGGGGGGTCTGCTTCTCCCTCTGACCCTCTTCCCTCTCGTGCTGTCTCTCATTCTCTCTCTCAAATAAAAATAAATAAAATCTTTAAAAAAAAAAAAGGAAGTGGAAGTATTAGAAAAAAGCCCTTCCAACTTCAACACACTATTTCTAGCATCTAAGTAAATGGTAATAATAATCAGCAGCATCTTCTAGGTGTAAACATTTCACTTTAAAGAATGACTAACTCAATATAATAATCCACTGATTCTCAATCATGGCATCATGACACATTGGTGTTTTTGATCAGTTAAAGGTGTTCATCTGAAGGGCAGAGATTTTGAATAATTTACTTTTAGAATAAGAATGAAGTCAAAGTTTTTCTTAATAATACCATTCGTCTGCATTCTGATATGCTTTCTTAAGGGAAAAAGTCAATGAAAAATAATTTATAGCATATCTTAGTTATGCTACAGTCTATGGTACTAAACACATCAGATGCACTATTATAATTGTGGCAATCAAGAATTTCCCCCGTGCTGAAATCCAAATCGAAACCTCAATGAGATACCACCTCACACCAGTCAGAATGGCTAAAATTAACAAGTCAGGAAACGGCAGATGTTGGCAGGGATGCAGAGAAAGGGGAACCCTCCTACACTGTTGGTGGGAACGCAAGTTGGTGCGCCACTCTGGAAAACAGTATGGAGGTTCCTCAAAAAGTTGAAAATAGAGCTACCATATGATCCAGCAATTGCACTACTGGGTATTTACCCCAAAGATACAAATGTAGGGATCCAAAGGGTTACGTGCACCCCGATGTTTATAGCAGTAATGTCCACAATAGCCAAACTGTGGAAAGAGCCAAGATGTCCATCAACAGATGAATGGATAAAGAAGATGTGGTATAGATATATACAATGGAATATTATGCAGCCACAAAAGGAATGAGATCTTGCCATTTGCAATGACATGGATGGAACTGGAGGGTGTTATGCTGAGCGAAATAATCAGAGAAAGACATGTATCATATGACCTCACTGATATGAGGAATTCTTAATCTCAGGAAACAAACTGAGGGTTACTGGAGTGGGGGGTGGGGTGGGAGGGATGGGGTGACTGGGTGATAGACACTGGGGAGGGTATGTGCTCTGGTAAGCGCTGTGAAGTGTGCAAGACTGTTGAATCACAGATCTGTTCCTCTGAAACAAATAATGCAATATATGTTAAGAAAAAAAAAAAGGAGATAGCAGGAGGGGAAGAATGAAGGGGGGGAAATTGGAGGGGGATACGAACCATGAGAGATGATGGACTCTGAAAAACAAACTGAGGGTTCTGGGGGGGGTGGGAGGATGGGTTAGCCTGGTGATGGGTATTAAAGAGGGCACGTTCTGCATGGAGCACTGGGTGTTATGCACAAACAATGAATCATGGAACAGTACATCAAAAACTAATGATGTAATGTAAGGTGATTAACATAACAATAAAAATAAAAAAAAAAGAATTTCCCCCGTGCTGAAATCCAAATCAAAACCTCAATGAGATACCACCTCACACCAGTCAGGATGGCTAAAATTAACAAGTCAGGAAACAGCAGATGTTGGCGAGGATGTGGAGAAAGGGGAACCCTCCTACACTATTGGTGGGAATGCAAGCTGGTGCAACCACTCTGGAAAACAGTATGGAGGTTCCTCAAAAAGTTGAAAATAGAGCTACCATATGATCCAGCAATTGCACTACTGGGTATTTACCCCAAAGATACAAATGCAGGGATCCGAAGGGGTATGTGCACCCTGATGTTTATAGCAGTAATGTCCACAATAGCCAAACTGTGGAAAGAGCCAAGATGTCCATCGACAGATGAATGGATAAAGAAGATGTGGTATATATATACAATGGAATATTATGCAGCCATCAAAAGGAATGAGATCTTGCCATTTGCAACGATGTGGATGGAACTGGAGGGTATTATGCTGAGCGAAATAAGTCAATCAGAGAAGGACATGTATCATATGACCTCACTGATATGAGGAATTCTAAATCTCAGGAAACTGAGGGTTGCTGGAGTGGGGGGAGAGGTGGGAGGGATGGGGTGGTTGGGTGATAGACACTGGGGAGGGTATGTGCTATGATGAGTGCTGTGAAGTGTGCAAGACTGTTGAATCACAGATCTGTACCTCTGAAACAAATAATGCAATATATGTTAAGAAAAAAAAAAGGAGATAGCAGGAGGGGAAGAATGAAGGGGCGGAAATCGGAGGGGGATATGAACCATGAGGGACGATGGAATCTGAAAAACAAACTGAGGGTTCTAGAGGGGAGGGGGGTGGGAGGATGGGTTAGCCTGGTGATGGGTATTAAAGAGGGCACGTTCTGCATGGAGCACTGGGTGTTATGCACAAACAATGAATCATGGAACACTACATCAAAAACTAATGATGTAATGTATGGTGATTAACATAACAATAAAAAATAAAAAAAAAATTTCCCCAGTGCTTTATTTCCTTGAAAAAATTGGTGTTTCTTCAAAATCGTGGGTGTTCCACGGAAGTGGGATGAGCGTATAAATGTTGGTGGACATGTGATATGGTGGGAAAAAGGCTAAGAATTCATGTGATCTCCACACAAACTGCTTAAACCCAGTTTTCTGATTTTATTAATTATGCATATCTGTAACCCAGTACCATCAGCTTTATTTTTATCCTAGGAATCCATCCTTAATATAGAACCACAAAGATCCAAACTACCTGAAGTCTCTTTAGCAGCCAAACCACAGTAAGTGGCAACTGTGCAAAGTGAGAATCCGGATACAAATCCAGGCAGCAAAGCTCAAATGCCCCTGTGACTCTAATAAGGAGGTGGAAAGGATGTAAAATGCCACATTGTCTTTTTACAAACTTTGAAGGATCACTGTATTCCCTCCTTGTCCTGAGGCAGATCACCATTATATATGTGTCACTTGAAGGCATCTCTATAAAATGAATGACAAAATATCATTTCCAAATCTATTTATTTACTACTCCACTGGACCGTGATAAGAACACGGAGAAAAGGAAAGCAAAAGAGAAGAGACTTGCCTGCGTTTGGAATCACCTTTTTATGGCTTACCTTCTACTGGTCTACCATACTTTGGCCAGAAATCATTTTTCTGAAACATAGATTTGGTCATGTCACATTCTTGCTTAAAGCTTTTAACGGATGAAACTCAAACTCTCCAGCATACAGAAACTTTAAAATATTTTGGTCTCACCTACCTTCCCGTTTCATTTCCTTCCAACCCCCGTACCTCCTGATACTCCAGCAACAGTAAGTAACAGACTGCCTTCTGGAATGTGCCATGTACTTCATACTGTAGAACTTTGCTCATCTGTTTTTCCTGCTTGGGAGTTTCTCTCACTCTCTTTCCATTTTTCTTTTTTAAAGATTTTGTTTATTTGACAGAGAGAGACACAGTCAGAGAGGGAACACAAGCAGGGGGAGTGGAAGAGGGAGAAGCAGGCTTCCCGCAGAGCAGAGAGCCTGATGCGGGGCTCGATCCCAGGACCCTGGGACCATGACCTGAGCCGAAGGCAGACGCTTAACGACTGAGCCACCCAGGTGCCCCTAGGGCATGCTCCTTTAAGACTCCTTTCAAATGTCACATCTTCTCTGGATCTATTTCACCCATGTAGAATTATATACTCCCTCGCCTGTGCTCTAATACCATTTTCTATTGGGCATTATTATAACACTGTCTTGGCTCCCAGAGGAGCCTGAAACTTTTCTCCAATACTCTCCAGTCTTGCCTCTTTGCTTAGGTTTACATAAGACCTTAGTTACTAAGTAAAGCTACTATGAACAAGGAAACTGAAAAGGGGCTACTTCTGGGAAAAGGATTGTAGCCGTGGGTCTAGGTAGAAGGCAGTAGGGAGGATGATCTAGAAAGGGGAAAGAGAGTAAAAGCAGATCTTGCATTCAGAGAAGAGACATGACACTGTGGAAGAAGCTCAGTGAACAAACATCATAGTACCTGGATCGAAATGGGGGAACAAAGAAGAATCCAATACAGCCGTGCACCTAGTGGGATGGGCAGTGTTTGCACCAGGTAAGGAGAGTGAGAATTAGACTGAGGAGCACTTGGAACATGTCAACAACTGAGACCTGTCAGGGCTAGGGTGTACTTTAAGTAATTGTTGAACTGATGCGGGATTAAGAAGGATCCTTCCCTAAAATATTCCACAGTAAAGGCTAAGGAGTTTGGTGCTAATTATTTAATTTCTTGCAACCTGAAGAATAGCTGCTGGTGGGAACTCTGGTCCCCTTCATAGAGGGCAACAGAATCATTATTCATTAGTATTCCCAGTATCCCCAGGGGCCTAGTACACACAGTAGGTGCCCGGTAAATGTTTGCTAAGCTGAACTGAAACCACTTCTAGCCTAATGGGATTTGTGGTCTAAGAAGGCAATATGGGAGTGAATATTTGTTAGATAAATCATTTTCACCAAAGCCACAAATGGTAATTTCTGTTCTGCTGTATATTCACAATTTTAATCTTAAGATTGGTAACATGAAATAAGAAAAAAAAGGGAGAGGAGAAGAAGCTTTATCCAAGACAGCAAAGAGGAAGTGGGCAGTGCAGAAACCAGGATGAATAACAGGACTAAGAATGATAGGAAGAGGGGCAAACAGAGTTTGGGGGGGAAATTAGAAAAAATACCACGAGCCTCAACTGGAAAGAATTACATTTCTGAGCCTATTTCACAGCCTCGTCGAGACACCAACTGTCTTCACCTCAGACCTGATCTATCCTCCGGAGAGCATCCAAGGATGGGATCCAGAGGAAGCCATAAGTGGACAAAGGACCAAGCCAAAACTCCAACAACTTAACAAATGGATAGCGAAATACTTTGCAGAAATAGCTGTTGAAAGCCACTTTTGAGCTACAGACCTTGAGTGGCTGAGACTTGATCTTTTCTGATAGTATTTCCCTAGTCCTCTTGTTTCCCTGCAAAAATGGTATTTTTCTCTTTGAACTTCCACAGGTACATCTGTTCTGCATCCTGTATGCAGACATCTTATGTGTGTCTGATCACTTAATACAGCTGACGGTGAAAGCTATGTGGGGATTAGTGTACCAGAATCCTGGGGTCTCTATTTCAGTTATTCTCCAAACCAAAAGGTTTCAAAGAGAAATCAAATGATAATAATTTTGCTTTCTCTGTGTCTCTCTAGTTAAAGACATTCGGATATCATCAGAGCACTGCATTGAGGAAACTTTTAAAGCAAACAAAGCAGAAAATAAAAAAGAAGACTCAGGAACTAATTATCGTGGTTCTCCGGGGGTATTTCAGGGTGGGTGATCTAATGAGAACTCTCACACCCCAACAGGAAGAACTTGATGGGAATGCAATGATCTTAGCATTGTGGCTTTGACCTGGCATGTATCATCTACTGGACAAAGTGTCACTCGCAAGCCAGACCTCACTCCCAGCTAGCTCCCTGGGTGTCTCTGTGCAGCAGTATGGGATCAGACAGAAAAATGATGACTATGATAAGGAACCTTTAGGGCAAAAATCACCCCCTTTTCTTTTAAGTTACACATTTGAGGCTTAAAATCTTTCTTGAGTCTTCTGTTTCATCTGATAAAACTCAAGCAAGTTTGAAGTAAGTCGAACTTTGTAAGGGAAAAAAATTAGGGAGGGGAAAATGAGGGTGATGTTTCTAGACCCAAAAGTTTCCAACCAAATCACCAAGTCTGTAATTGCAAAATAAAAACACTAAATCTCAATATCTATTTGCACAGCTCATTAACTAAGGGCTCACACTCAGCAAACAGAGAGAGAAAAAAAAAAAAAAGAAAAAGAAAAAAGGAACCTTCAGCACCAAATACATTTGGAAAGTTACTATGGAGACTTGTCGTTCCCTGGATCTAAGCTAGACTGTCACATTCGGCTAAGCTGCTGTCAGATGCATCCGTCTGTCTGTCTGTCTTTATTGCTTATTTAGAAAGTAGCAAATCGGTATGACACAAAGTGTCTTTTGTCAGACTGTGCTGGAGAGAGAAAGAGAACATTCCTTTCCCCATTGAGCATTATGAACATTACGGCAGGCACTCGACCTGCTCTGCTACTGGGACAACATGATTTACAATGTGAAAAGGGAAAACCTAAATCACCAAGTAATGAAAACATTAAAGTTAATGCATCACAAGTGAGGAATTTATTACCATTAACTCCAATAAACAGTTATAAAACACTCGTCCTTTCCTGTCCATGCACAGGGACACAGACACTGGACTTCATTAAGCTCAACTTTCTTTTCTTCCTCACTAGACCAGTCATGTGTGTTTGAACCAACCACCATTTATTGTTAAGTGGACTGGTTCATTTTCCAGGACTGTAGAAAGCTGAAGGCACATCCATTTTGCTTCACGGTGCTTGGTACAGACGGATGAAAAAGCAAAGTTTAGAAGACATGCAGCTCGGTGTTGCTATATAAGTTTATTTAAAAGTCCCTAAAATGTATGTCTGTTAAAAGCAGAGTAGCTTTTCCGAGCAGCCCTTCTCCGAAGCAGGTACATAAGTAATAATGTCTGACGAGGAGGGTGGCACATTGGATGCCAACGCACGTCAGGTGCGTTTAGCTGAATAATTTTTCCCTTGTTATTGTTTGGTTTAGCACCTTAGAAGCCTCAGATGGAAACCCATTTCCTTCCAACATTTTTCTCTGTCACAGGGGCATACCAGTTTATTACCTTAAGGTTGTTCATGAACAAAAGAGGCTGCACATATTGGATGGCTAGGGTACATTGGTTACAGATTCATTTGTTTTCGGGGAAGAAAAGAACGAAAGTGTCTTTTTGGAAAGCCAACTCTAACTGTGGAATTGCCTGTGTGTTATAGACAGGAGGAGGCAGCATGGAATTCAGGCTTCCCAGACCAAATAGTTACCAAATAGTTACCAACAATGGTAATAGTAATACTATATGTTTGGATAGCACTTTATTTAGTGTTTGTCAGATGGTTTCCTTTATGGCACCTCCTTGATTCTGACACAGACAGAAAGACCTTGCCAGTCTACCCTTCTGAGGCTGAAAATAAGGCTCAGGGAGGGTAAGTGACTTTCTCACAAGAGCTGGAAAGAAGAGTCAAGACACAAACTTGTTTCTGTTTTGTTTTGTTTTTAAGTTTCAAATCCGGTACTTTTTTTTCCTCCACATTTGCATAATGAATCATGTTACAGTCATAACTATAACGTAAAGTCAAGATGAAGAATTTTTTTTTAAGATGAAGAATGCTTTAATTCTAGATTTCTCAGTTCAGATTTCATGGTTTTTAGGAATCCTCTCTGCTAAGCATGGCTATGGTACTTGCCAGATGGAGGCTGGGAGTTGTCCAGAACGTCAGCCCTGAATGGGGACCTGATCTTTGGCATTCCCTGGAGAAGAGGCAGGTGCCTGGATGACCCCCCTGTCTGAGGTTCACAGGGATGTTAAGCTTTGCCCACTGAGTGGACTTGCTGGGCCTCTCATGGGCCAAACTGTGTGGAATGTAGGAAAGAAGAGGCTAGAGGGGCTCTGGATGCAGAGCCTGAGCAGCATATCCTATGATACCAAAGCTAAGATTTCCATAAGTAAGACCAACTGCCACAAAGTAGCATAATTTATGCAGGTAGTAATACTTAAGGGAACTCTTCTACATCTTATTTCATCACATATGTTAGCATCTCCATAAGGTACCCTAATGAAGACCTCTTAGCTGGAGAGGTCACAGGGCTCTCCAGTGGTGATGGAGCAAATGACTTTGCCACTCATTTTACCGACGGGGTAACCAGCTAGATTATGTGGCTCATCCAGTGATGTCATTATGTGACTCACCCAACAGTGGCATGATGTGACATTACCCATGGTGATGTGACTAATTTGTTGTAGAGCTGAGAAGAGAAATAGAGTTTTCTGACACCAGCATATATCACCCTTTTGCTCCCATAGTCAGGTAAGCCGGGCATAGGGGGTTTATTTTCTGTGGGGAAACGAGACCAGGGAGGTCCCAAAGCTTGGGACAGACAGTTTTGGTGAGCATAAGAAGCCATCCTGAAAACAGGTGGACTATTAAGTCCAGGTCCCTAGCTTCCTTTCACTGCTCAGTTCCAAAAACCCTGCTAGTAGTAGGTGTATAACGGCATCACCAAGAGATTCATGGATCTTTCTCTGGAGAAATGAATGGCCTCAGAATGGAGACCTACAGCTACGGATGTTTGGGAGACCTCAAGCCAATAAGGTTGGGTCCCTTCATCACTCTCAACTTTAGGCTTTCTAAAGTGAAGTCCACAGGTGATATGTTCCACCTTGGCACACAAGAGTTTCAATCTGCACTTGGTGCCTCATTTTTATTTTTATTTTTTTTTAAGATTTATTTATTTATTTGAGAGAGCGAGAATGAGAGAGAGAGAGTACATGAGAGGAGGGAGGGTTAGAGGGAGAAGCAGACTCCGAGCCGAGCAGGAAGCCCGATGCGGGACTCGATCCAGGGACTCCAGGATCATGACCTGAGCCGAAGGCAGTCGCTCAACCAACTGAGCCACCCAGGCGCCCTGGTGCCTCATTTTTAAATATAAGCAGGATTTAAGGATCACCAGACTTTGCAGAAAAGCTTCCAACATGCAAGACAAAGACCAAAACATGTAACAGATAAAAAGGAATCAGGGGAAACAGAGCTGACGTAAGGTGCAGGAAAGAAAAATGAAAAATCAAAACAAACCAACAAACAAGCCATCATTAAGATTCCCAGAGGGATGAGAAGACATTACATCCATGAGATAGGATGCTTAAAAAGGAACAATCAGAGAGCAAGAAAGGAGAGTCAGAAATTAAATATATGACTGCAAAAATTAAAAACAAAATCAATAGATGAGTTAGGAGATATAATTGAGGAAATCTTAAAGAAATTTGGCAAAAAGATCAAGGAAAGGAAAACAGAGGAGCTAAAAATATTAAAACAGAAAATAAAGGGAAAGAAATGATCAAAGAAATGATGAAATTTCTTGAAATGAAGAATATGAGTCTTCTGATTGAAAGGATCCTCCATACACCCAGAATACAAATGAAGAGAGACTCATACTTGATAAATCACTGTGAAATTTCGGGACACAACCAATAATTTGAAGTTTGTAAAAGCTTCTGAATCAAGGGGAAAATAGGTCCTACACAAAGAATGAAGAATCAGAATGGCATTGAACTTCTCCACAATAACACTTAGAAGCTGGAAGTCAATGAAGCAAAACTATCCAAATTCTAAGGTGAAATAAGTTCCATTAGCATTCTTACACACAAACTGTCAATCAGGTATAAAGGTAGAATAAAGAGGTTTTCAGACATGTGCAGTCTCAAGAAATCTACCTCCTAGGCAGCCTTTTGCAGGATGCACCAGAGGATGTGCTCCACCAAAATGAGGGAGTCCAGCAAGAAAGAAGGTGATGTTAGATCCAGGTGAGATTCTGACAAAGGAAAGAGACAAAGGGAAGTCCCAGGGTGACAGCTGAGCCCTGGGCCCCCAGATCAGCCCTAAGGGCAAGAAGTAAATAAAATCTACATAGTTAAAATCATGTAAGCCCTTAAACTAAACTACTAAAAATGATGGCATAATCACGTTGAGAAGAAGAAGGGAGGAGGTGTGAGGGTTGGGGTGAGATAAGAGTGTTAAATTAAATTCTCCTCTGCCATGATATGAAAACAATAGATAATGTCTGAAATTGATAAATCAAAAAAATAGCTGTATAATAATATTATTTAGAAATGTGGAAGTAGAAATGAAAGAATTGAAAGGGCTTTCCTCTGGAGAGCAGTACTCCAGGATTGGGAAGGGTTGACTTCGCACAGTATTACAGTATTTGATTTTTAAAAAACATTCCGAGTGACTGAATACGCAAAATTCTCAAGCTTGATATGAAGGGTATATGTCAGAGGAATCCAGAAAAGAAAAGAAGATATCTGTGTAGAATAATGTGAAACAATTTTATTGAAAACACTTAACCCAAAACCATATTTGAATTAGGTATCATTTGATGAATATTTTAATAATCTGTAGTCTTTATGCAATTTCAGGACTCACTTGCAACTCTAATATTGTACTTTGTACCACAGGTCTAATTCTGCTTAGGCTCTTCCTGCATTGGAAGGGAACCCACAGAAACAGTTGCCCCTTTCCACTGGAGATCCGTTTTACTTCACAAGTAACAAAGGGTATGCAATCCCATTATGAAATTTGGGGTCAGAAGCCCAGGTTATAAACTTGGGCTGCAATCTACAGAATACTGTTGTATCACTGGGCATAACCAGAATTGGATAAAGTACCTGGAGATGAAATCAAATCAGAAAAAATCTATTTGGAACCTACCCTGTGGGAGGCCTTGTGCCAGAGAGCACGGAACTCCCAGGATGTCCCAGAAAGACAACTTCAGATCAGTGCAAAGACACAGACGGCGCAGACTTGATTTTAATTTATAGGGTTGGAAAGGTACAAGGCCATAAAACAAGACACCTGTTGTCCTGCATTTGTGTTAAAGGTTTCACCTTTTTAAAAAATAATCAGAAACACATAATCATCATTCTTAACATAAATGACACTTTTGATTGGGGGTGGAAATCCTGTTTTAAGAATAGGAAGGGAAGGAAAAGTAAAACCGACTGCGTGTAATTTTTCAAGTGGGAACAACGGCAATATGAAGATATATGGGTGTCAGACCCATTGATAGAGGAAGGAGGCTGTGCTCTCTTACCTCTTGTAGTGTCACTCCTGTGACCTCTACCATTTGAAATGCTTTGATTCCACCTTGCCCAAGGGACCTGTGAGCACTGGGGAAAGGGATGAAGGATGCCCATGCCTGACCTCACCTTTACATTGTCTAAGGACTGGAGGTATAAATCAGCTTTCCCCTTGAAGACCTGAGTGTCAGAAGCTCATGTGAAATGCTGGAAATATTAAATGATGTCCCTTAGGCTTTTATTGTTACTCAGTTTTCTCCTGTAACTGGGAGAGCTGTTCACATGAAGGATACTCTCCCCCAGGACCTCAATTTGTATATAAAATGAAGTATGAAACTCCAACAACTTCTTGCCACTTTGGAAAGAAAATAAACAATTAGTGGAGGTTGCACTTAGCCCACTGGTCCTTTTTATATATATGATCTCTCTGCCTGTTCTCTGAGAACAGTTCACATCAACAAAGGTGTGAGAACACCCTCATTACAAATCCTTATTTCCAGGGATAATAAGTTTGTGATGGTTACAAAATAAATCTCCATAGACAACTCAGTGCATTTTTGTAATGGGGAAAAACAAAAGCTCTTTCTTTTATCCTATTTAGCAGACAAAGTGTGCTAATAATTAGAATGGAGGAATAAATGCTTGGATGCCATGGGCCCATTTCTAGCTCAGCACCTTCCTCTCTCCATCAAAGATGTGAAGCACAGTTACACAAATAATATATTCCCTATTATAGAAACATGAAAATACATTTGTACAGAGTTTTACAATATTTAGAGCACTTTCAAACCCTTTATTTGGTTCGATTTTTATAATAGCATGATGAGGTAGGTATTTACAGAATCTGGAATGAGAGAATAAAAGTAAAAAGAAATCGTTTAAACAGTTGAGAAGAGAAGCCAGTGAGTTATTAAGGATTACCTAAGACTGAAGAATCTTAATTATGCCAGGTTCGTAAAAGATGGCCAGATGTATGAAAATATTGATTTGCCTGCCTCTCTTTGAGCTGTAATAGGAACCAATCTCTAAATGGCCCTCTGCTCCATGTTTCAAGATCATATTCCAGGCATGAAAGGATATTCAGAATAGCGTAATGTGCTCTTTTAACACGTGTTCTCTTGCCATCTAACTGTGGCTGAATTAGGGATGAATGGCACTGCTTCTCAAGGGAGCAAGAGAAAGTATGAGGGCTGAGGGGGATTCCAAACACAATACAAGGAAAAATGAAGAAAGAAGATTCTTCTTTTCCCCCAGAAGCCTAATCTTCTGAAACAGGCCCGTGATTTTTTAAAAAAAAATTTTTTTGGAAGTCCCACCAAGTAGAATTGGTGCTGCTTAAATAGGATGTGTTTCAGGGAACTAGAGAAAGGTCCCTCTTCCAAAATACCTTCTCAACGGACTTCCTTAATTCCTGATGTTCCACCGTGAGGAGCCCATTCCCTGAGATTAAAGCATTACTCCCTGTTGAACTACAAATGCCTCTGGGAGAGGTAGTACATTAAGCGAGGCATTCTCATCCACTGTGTGGTAACAAACTGATGCATCGAGATCGTTGGAGGAGGGAGGCGCAAAGTTCCAGCTCTCACAGGGAGGAGGCATGGCCATTTGTAACCGTGCAGTAGGCCACTGAGCAGACATAACAGATCGAAGTCTGTCCAGCAGTGACTTATCCATGAGGTGTGTGCGGTTGATGATACCACATTGCGCCATTATCCTTCATTAGCACCTTAAAACATCTGCACGTCAGAATCACCTGTCAACCTTTCAAAAGATGTAGATATCCGAGCTGCATCCTAGATATGCTGAATCAGGATCATCTGGAAGTAGGGCCAAGGCATGTTTATTTTTACAAGGCTCTACGGATGGTCTGATGCTCAGCCAGGGCTGAAAACCACAGCCTCAGCGTGAATTTGTACGTTAGGCCCTTGTCCGCCTAATAGCTTGCGGGTACGCCTTGGTGAGGTGGGCCCCCAGCTGGGGGGCCTGGATACTGAGTACCAGAACAGGTGGTAAGAGACCAGAGAGGTGCCCTCAGAACAAAGTAACCAAAGGTGACCTGGGGAAGAACCAGGACAACTTGTCCACAGCACAATTTTGACAAATTACCCTAGAGCATTATTACCAAAATCTGAAGAAGCAACATGAATCCATAAAAGTTAGTGTCTCTCATGTATCCTAAGACTGGACGGAGGCAGTTCAGAGATGGGAGGGCCCTCCATGTGCTCAGACTCCATCTATCTCCACCGCCTTGAGCGTGTGATTTCTTCCTCATGGTCCAAACTGGCCCCTGCTCCAGCCAACAGGAAAGAGGGAAAGGGGCAAGGAAAAGAGCACCACCCTCCCCTCCCTGGTAAGGACACATTTGTGGGACCCTAGAAGTTGACACATCCCTTTCACATGGCACTGGCCAGGACTTAAGTCACATGGCCAAATCTAGATGTTAGGGAAGTAAGGAGGCAGGGAGTTGTCCTGGGCAGCCATGAGCCCATCTAGAAATGCAGAAGAAGGGGAGAAGGGCTATGGGGGCCTAGCTAGCAGTCTCGGCCACACTGGGAATTCTGCACACAGTTCAACAAGTACTGGTGGTCACCTTATGAACCTAGCATATCCCACCGGAAGGAAAGCAAATGAGTGTGGTGAGAGAAGTCTGCTTCATTCCAGGTGTTGGGTAATTCATGGGGATTAGAAGAACGTGTTTTCCACTAATGAAGAGTGAGAATTTGTTGAAAGTAGTTATCTGTGGCCCAGGAGTCATAACAGAGATCTAAAATAAATGAAGTGCCTGGTTTGTCTTTTGAAAGCTTATGTTTCCTCTTGGAATTATGTGATTCAAAAATCCACCTCTTGCCTAATGAAGGACTGGAATGTGGTCCTTCTTGCCCAAGTCCCTGGAGTCAACTTCTGTCCTCTGTCAGGGACAGAATAGCATACTAGACCATGGATTTCCTCACTAGCTTCTAGTACACAGAGTGCTAACTAGGAGAAATGCTAATGCTAATTTCACATACAGATTCTGCTTGGATGCGCTTAAAAAGATTCTGATCGGTGAAAAGGTGTATTTCCCCCTGCCTCTAGGACTCCAAGCACATACAGATATGTCAGTACTTTCCAGTCGTGATTGATCTGAGCGTGCAACCAGAACCATGCTGGTCTAGAAGCATGTGATCCAAAATATAAGAAATCTGTTCAGCTCTATGGCTGTGTTTGGATTGTTTCATTAACTAGGATGGTTTTAAAAGCAAAGCACTGCTTTTTTCCCCATCTGATCTTCCTAAATCATCCAATAGACTTGTTTCCTTTCTTTGTGCTTCTCATTTGTCCAGCTGATGGAATTGTATGGCCAGTTAGCTCAGATAGGGCATGGTGCTAATGAGACCAAGGTCACAGGTTTTATCCCTAGATAGGCTGACTGGTGTACAGAGTGAAATTTTGTGCCATGATTAGTTGATTGCTTCTCTATCCCTGCCAGCTGTTCTGAAAGAATGCATGCTTCTCAAAAGGGGGATTGAGTAGGAAAGAGTGGGTGTCTCCGTAGAATTAAGCCGTACTGTTAGAAAAACTCTGCAAAGGCCCTTCTACAGAGTTGGTGGACCAGAAGTATATCTCTACAAAGAGGAACACAAGGTATTTTGGATATGAAATGGTCCCTCCAAAAAGAAGTCATCCTACTTCCAGGAGACTATTATCCAGAAACATGGAAATTGAACTGCCACATCAGGAATGGAAAAAGAAAGCTGGAGTAACAAGAACAATTATCGTATTCATGGGCTAGGGGGTCCAGAGCCCTTCATTTCCTGCTTCCTGCTGGATCCAGGACACCACATTCTGCCATGGATTTCCCACTCCACCTCAGTGTTCCCCACCTGGTGGTGAGTTGTCATGATGATGCGGAGGAAAATCATGTCCAAAACAGGAATAAGATTTGCCGCCGCTGTTACCTGTTGTACATAGAAATATCATTTCTCACCACAGGAAGACTTTTTCACCCTCTTATCAAAAACCTGCCAGTCTGTCCACACAAGCGGGAGAACAAATGTGTTTTTTATCCCTCTGTGAATACACGAGACTCTGCACCTGCGCGACACTCAAGGGTGGTTGGCCCTCGTCCTGACTCTGAGCTGGCGGCTGCTCTTGCGGAGAGAAAGTAAAAATGATTGATTCAACATCTTAATTAAGATAAACAAACAAAGAGGAACATCAAATAATGGACCTGACAGTTTGAAACAGACTGAAAGTACAGCTTAGCATTTCATAAAAGAAAGAGCGTTTGATGTGTGGATGGCAGTTTAATAATTTGTAAATATCACTGACTTGGTATTATAGCTAATCCAAATATTTTCATTTCTCATCATGTGTTACCCTCTGCTGATGGTTTGTCCTCTTCAACTTACAGCTTTCACCCTGGAGCCTTCAACAGGGGTGGAGAGGAGAGGAAGAGAAAGGGTCACAGGTTCTCTGTGGAATGTGAATTCTATCATCAACTTCCTTTCTACTTTCTGATTCAGATATTCCCTGGAAAATACCACCGACTAGCCCAAAGGATATATTGCCCTTTTCTTCACCTCCCCCCAAAAAGTATCAAAATTTGATTATAGCTTTCCATTAGCTTCTGACCGTTTTACTAATTATCTCTTCGTCTGAGTGTTTCCCTCATTCCTAAAATGTAAAGAAACGAGGCAATGGGACAACCATATTAACTATAGTGTCCCTATAATGCTGTTTTTATATCATAATGAAGTAGTCAGCTATAGATCTATACTCCAAGAGGTGATTTAGTGCCCTAAAGTCCTACAAAGAAGGGCAGCTGGTGGTAAGAGTATCTTTTTAATGCCCGTGTCTCCCACCGAAACACCTCTGGGTGGGTACTGAGGGTCAGCAGGGAGTTGTGGTGTCAGTCCTAAAAAGATGGATGTGGGAACCTCTATGGTGGCCAGGGCACTGGGATGTAGTTCTTGTGGAAAAAAATTCAGAGAAAGAGTAGGCAATTTCACCAATTTATTTGAAACTTCCAAGGGTGCAAGTCAGAACATAGGTCTGTGAAAGCAGAGCTGGAGGAACACCATGGGGCAGATAGAGGCTTTGGGCTTTGAAAAGGTTATGTGAAAACGGAAAGGTGGGGATGTGGGCCTGTCAGGTCAGCCTGCAGTCAGATATACCTCTAGATTCAGGACATGACTGTTCTCTTGTGGCTTTTCCATTCTTTTTGCTGAGGTCTTAACAACAGCAAATTTTTCTTTAAAAAATTTTTTTTTTAATTTGTATTTATTTATTTATTTTTTTTATGGCTCTGGGATGATAGCAAGCCCAGGCCAGAGATCACACGAGGTGGGTGTGACCAGCAGGGGCCCACAGAGGGAGGCTGCAGTTCTGAGAATTCTCCACAGGGAAGCAGTATGAGATCAGGGTTTAGACAGAGGTGGCCCCAGCCCCACCAGCGTTCTCTGATTCTGATGGAGACAGTCCTTCTTTCCTTCCACTGTGTATGGGGTGAGTACCAACAGGGCAAGCTCGCCTGTCAGGAGAGCTCCAAGCCTCTCTGGTCCTCACCACAGCTCTTCACCCCCCACATCTGTTTCTCCGTACTTAAAACAGTTGGTTCCCAGAATACTGCTTTGTGGATTCCATCTCTGGCCTGTGCGCTCTCTGAGGGATGCCATAAGGGCTCAGGATGCCCTCTTTCCTGAAATGGCCTTATTTTAAGCTGCTGGGTTCACATCACTGCCACAGGGAGGAAATCTGCAGAGGGGACCTTAGCAACATGTCAGGCACGTGTTTTCCTTGCAGTCTGTATTCTGTCAACCTCTCAATGGTCGGATAACTCTTGACATTTCTCAAAAAGGAATCAGTTTGGTCTTTGGCACTCTTAAGAAAATGGTGCCAGCAACAACTTGATTTTGTCTGAGTTATAGGAAGCGATACAATGTTACGGGTAAAACTCCTGAATAGAGAGTTTACAACTTCAGTTCTATCTTGACAACAATATATTGTTGATATATTGTATGATATACTGATATATTTTATGATAACAATAAAGCCACTACTTATCTTCCTTGCTTATAAAATATAAATAACATCTGGCACATTTCTGATGTTTTTTTTTTTTTAATTTTTTGGAGAAAGAGAGAGAGAGAGAGCACAAGCAGGAGGGGCAGAGGGAAAGGGAGAGAGAGAATCTCATCCAGACTCCACATTGAGCACGGAGCCCGATGCGAGGCTTGATCCCAGGACACTGAGATCATGACCTGAGCTGAAACCAAGAGTCAGATGCTTAACTCACTATGCCACCCAGGCACCCCAATTTCTGATAAGTCTTAAGAACTATAGATTTTCGGGGCACCTGGGTGACTCAGTCATTAAGTGTCTGCCTTCAGCTCAGGTTGTGATCCCAGGACTGAGCCCTGCATCGGGCTCTTTTCTCCGCGGGAAGCCTGCTTCTCCCTCTCCCACTCCCCCCACTTGTGTTCCCTCTCTTGCTGTCTCTCTCTGTCAAATAAATAAATAAAATCTTAAAAAAAAAAAAAAAGAACTACAGGTTTTCCCTGCTATCCAAAAGTAGTGTTCCTTATGAAACCTTCTGTAAGCTCAAATGGTGTAAAGCAAAGAAACAATTACATTTTGTAGAAGTGAAAATCTCTTCCATATTTTTTTCCATTACTAAAAACCAGGTATAATGTAGGTCTTTCATAAACGCAAAGTAGTAGTGTAAAGCATATTTTCAGAGATCGGGGGAAACTGGTATATATTCCATGTAGTCCTTGATTCTATGAATATTCTTTTTTTTTTTTTAAAGATTTTATTTATTTATTTGAGAGAGAGAGAATGAGAGAGAGCACATGAGAGGGGGGAGGGTCAGAGGGAGAAGCAGACTCCCCGCTGAGCAGGGAGCCCGATGCGGGACTCGATCCAGGGACTCCAGGATCATGACCTGAGCTGAAGGCAGTCGCTTAACCAACTGAGCCACCCAGGCGCCCTCTATGAATATTCTTAAGATAGAAAACTTTGACCTTTCTCTTGTCAGACATTTTCTAAAATACATTTCCTTTACTTGAAAAATTGGCAAATATTACATGTATCAGATTTAAAACTAAGAAATTTAAATCTTGAAAACTCTCAATATAGGGCACCTGGGTGGCTCAGTTGGTTAAGCGACTGCCTTCGGCTCAGGTCATGATCCTGGAGTCCCGGGATCGAGTCCCGCATCGGGCTCCCTGCTCGGTGGGGAGTCTGCTTCTCCCTCTGACCCTCCTCCCTCTCATGCTCTCTGTCTCTCATTATCTCTGTCTCAAATAAATAAATAAAATCTTTAAAAAAAAAAAAAGAAAACTCTCAATATAATAGGCAGAAATTCCATTTTCAGCATTGCATATGGTGAGAGTGGAAAGGGGGGATTAGGGTCTAAAGTCTGGGTTTCCCACAATTTATCTCAGGTAGCCTACCTCTTATCACACATTTTATTTCTTTACCTGAAATACTTCAAAACTTAAATGTTTCTGCCAATTTTGAGAAGGGTGTGTGGTATTGACTTCTTGCTGATCTCATTTTTTTTCTTTATGGTCTACCCAAACCATTTTCAGACCCCTTAAATCAGTTACCTTTCTTTTAGGGACAATCAACTGAAAGCAAGCAGAGGAAAAGGAAAGAGATTAAGACCTGCTCTCCCAGTGGCCTCCCATGTGACTTTGCCTCCCAGACAGGCTGATGCAAACATGAACAAAAGAGAAGTTTCTGGACAGATCTCTAGTAGGACTGTTCTCAAGAACAGATCAGCAGCAGTAGTGGTAGATAAAACCACAATTGGCTACCTTCATCCCTCTGGGGCATAAACTGGGCCAGAGAGGTAGAGACTGAGACACATATAAACAAAATGGAGAACACAAATAAAATATTCTCTTTTCTGTATTTCATCTCCTAAAGACAAGTCAACCACCTAGCAGTGGGAAGAAGGTTATCCTCATAATACTGATCCACTTAAATTTTTCAAATGCAATAGGGTGCAGTTATTGGTATAGACTCTGTGCTTTCTCTTCTGGACATAACATGACTAGGAAGTTTTAGAAATTTTGGTGATGCTACATCTAAATGAGCTTTAATGCCAAGGTTAGATGATATTGTTAGGGTCTGTGTCACCCATGATTTTGTGTCTGTCTGGAAAAGGTTAGGCAAAGGTAAGAGAGATATGGAGCCTACTGAAGCATCTCTTATCAAAGGGAAACTTGTTAAAGAAAGATTTTAACAGCTCAAACTACCTTGGAGGCCAATAAAAGCACCAAAACTGATTATTAGACCATGATCTGAGGTTAGAAAAAGGACGCCAGCCCTGACTGATTGGAAAGCTATTGGAAATAAATAAAAAGGCTACATTTTGTGAAACGGAAGGTCACAGTGCGGGAGCATCTTGAAAAGCCATAGGTGCACTGATTACATTTATCACGACATTAGTGAATGCTTTGCGTGTGGCTTGTTTTTGCAGGTCTTTCATATGAGATATTTTTAGATAAACTGATTTCACAGAAGAGGAGAAAGGTAATAAATGTCACATTGTGTTAAGACACAAGCCCTACACCTTTGGGATCAAATTTGGTGCAGGGCACAAGCGAAATGAGTTTGGTGGCCCCAAATGAGGCTACCGCCAATAGCTATCCTTAAACAAAATCACAAATCATTTGCTGGCAGCCGGGATCAGAGACCTGGTGCTGAGACAGCGGAGTGGTACAGCTCAGGGGGAAGTGTTGGGCTAGGGGAACTGTGCATTACCTCTGGGTCTCCAGCCTGGTTCCAGCTCATGCCACCAACCGACCCTTTCTTACCATAAGTGCTAACATTCATGCTGATTTTACGACCTTTCTTTCCTTGCCAAATCCAAGATGAATATTCCCCAAAACAGTTCATGAAACCTCCCCTTATCTAAGTCTTCATTGTTCAGAGAGTCCTTATAAGAGTAATATCATAGTCACTTAGGAAAAGTAGTCCTACTTTTAGAGTGTTACTTGTTCTTAGCAAAATAATGGAACTTGTTCCAGGGAGTTTTAAATCTAAACATTGCTTGCTCTCTCCATCAGTGAAAGACTTCTTTGCTACTCTGATGAAAACACAGAGAATTAGAAAACAATGACTGTGTGAATGACATTTACAGAGATCTCATACTGGAAAGGGCACATTTTATTGTGACTCTGTGTCAAAAGTGTAGTTTCATCAGAGGACAGGAGGCAAAAGAAACAGGCAATCAATACTTGGGCCTCTGATATCTGAACTGAGAAAGAAAATCATTATCCTGTTACTTTTATTATAGCATGATGTTTGAAATACTGCACTTTGTTTCCATAATAATCCCATACTTTGGGGATTGCAGACTAATAGACCCCTCCTAGGGGCAGCCATGTGAAATTAGAACATAAACCAGAAAGGAATGTATATATAAAAAAAATATATATATATATTTTTTGGGTGGGAACTTTTAGAAAGGCAGTTTGAGAAAGAAAAAAGCTAACTTTTTGAAAAAATGTAATGATCCAATTTCCTAGTCACGTTTATCTAACAGCATATGTTTAATGTCTGAATTTCCAGAATTATTACTAAAGGGTTCCTTGTTTCCAATTTTGGGGCAAAACACACAGATTTCCAATAGATAAGAGTCCCCTCATTATTAACAAGGTTACTTGGGCAGCATTTGCATCTCTGCATTTATTGAAAATGGTTCTACTGTTTAGAGAGTAAACGAGACCAAGGTGGGAGGTATGTGGAATTTGATATCTGATTTTCTAAGCTAGCTGTACCATTCACTTCTCCCTGGCAAAAAACCTGGTCACTGAACTTGAATTTTTTGCTGATAAAAGGAAAGGAATTATCATTCACAAACATTTATGAAGCTCTTATGTATCCAACCTTTTTTTTTTTTTAAGATTTTATTTATTTGAGAGAGAGAATGAGAGAGAGAGAGCATATGAGAGGGGGGAGGGTCAGAGGGAGAAGCAGATTCCCTGCCGAGCAGGGAGCCCGACACGGGACTCGATCCTGGGACTCCAGGATCATGACCTGAGCTAAAGGCAGTCGCTTAGCCAACTGAGCCACCCAGGCGCCCATCTTATGTATCCAACCTTAAGTACTGCACCAGTTCTGCCTACCTGCTTCCAAAAGACTGTTTATTGGTTAATATTCTCAAAACACCTCAAGACAATTAACCCTCCCCTCTCTAGATTTCACCATTCAATTTAAAACTCTATTTGAATGTATATTGTGGAAAATGGGGTCATATTAGTCATATGTATGTTGCATAAACAAATACAGCTGTCCTCAACCTAACTTGTGTACCTTCATGGGTTGGTATCTTCATCAGTTATTTAAATTCTGTTTTTTTTCCTCTTTGAATTATTATTGATGAGATTATCATTGTATAGCCATAAAGTCATGACCTGCTTTTCTAGGCTGTGGGCTGCAGCCGCACAGAGAGCTAAGTGGGTCCTTAATGAACAAGAAAATGTTATCATGGCCACACGTTGTGTCTCCCAGTCTGCTCTGTCTACAATCTCCAGCAGCCGCAGATAGCAGTTCAAAGTCATGCAAATGAGGGCTACGGCTCTCACTTTGTTCCTCTCTGTGCAGATGTTCTTGTGATCCCTTGGCAAATGCACAAAAACAGTAGGAAAAAAGGATATTCGCAGAGACCTAATCCACCCAGGCAGCTTATTTATTCCAAGTGAACATGCTACTAGCCACAAAAATTGCTAAAATTCAGAAAAGCTGACAGTACTAAACGTCAGTAAGGATGGGGAGGAACTAGAATTTTCACACACTGTCAGTAGGAGCATTAACTGGTACAAATGCTTTGAAAAACTGTTTGGCAGAATCTATTGAAGCTGAACCGTTGGATCCAGCAATTCCTCTCCTAGGTATAGACCCAACAGAAATGCCAACATGATGTGCATCAAAATACAGGTATAAGAATGTTCATGGCAGGGGGCGCCTGGGTGGCTCAGTCGGTTGAGCATCCAACTCTTGATTTCAGCTCAGGTCATGATCTCAGGGTCGAGATTGAGCTCTGCAGCAGGCTCCGGTTCAGCGTGGAGTCTGCTTAGGATTCAAACCAACGACCCCTCCCCTCCCGCACCTGCACCTGCTCGCATGCGCGCTCTCTCTCTTAGAAAAATATACTTATATATAAAGAATGTTCATGGTAGCATTATTCATACTATCTTCAAAGTAGAAACAACCCAAACGTCTACCTACAAGAAACTAAAATGAATAATGAAATAGTATACAGTAATGAGAACAAAGAACCACTGATACATGTAAAAATATGGATGATTCTCACAAATATAATGCTGAATGAAAGAATCCAGACACACCAGAGTATATATTGTATGACTCTGTTCATCTGAAAGTCAAATACAGGCAAAAGTAATCTGGTGACAGAAGTCAGAGTAGTAGTTACTTTTGGGGAGATAATAATTGGGAAGGGATACAGAAGAAAGCTTTTGGGGGTGCTGGTAATGTTCTATATCTTGATCTTGGTGGGGATCACATGAGTGTTTAAAAAATCACTGAGCTGGGGCGCCTGGGTGGCTCAGATGGTTAAGCGTCTGCCTTCGGCTCAGGTCATGATCCCAGCGTCCTGGGATCGAGCCCCGCATCGGGCTTCCTGCTCAGCGGGGAGCCTGCTTCTCCCTCTCCCTCTGCCTCTCTCCCTGCTCATGCTCTCTCTCTCTCTCTCTCTCTCTGTATCTCTGTGTCTCAAATGAATAAATAAAAAAACTTAAAAAAAAATAAAAAAAAATAAAAAATCACTGAGCTCTACACTAATGATTTGGGCATTTTTCTGTATCTATGATATACTGCAATAAAAAGTAAACTATCAGTGCAGTTTGTTATTAACTAATGCCTTTGTCAGCTTCTGAAATACTAGGAAACAAAGGAAGAATGACTAAGGTAGTAGCTCCTTGAGTGAAATTTACTACAGAATTATATATTAAAAAATTCCAGAGAAATTACACAGGTGGTGTTAAAAAGTTTTTTGTTTCTCTGCCTGGAGCTCTTAAGGGCAAGCGGCAATTTGGTTTAGATTTTGAAGGGCTATATCGTGCATTCTATCAGAGGTTTTATAAGGAGGGTGCTAACCTGCTATTCTGTTTGTACAGCAATAGGAAACTGGCTTAAATTAAAACAGAAACAATTTCAGCTGGACGTTAGGAATGTCTGGACCAGGAAGTTAAGTGATTGTGGAACCAGAATTGCTACGTATCTTGAAGAAAAGAAAGGAAAACCATCTGCCAGGTGGACTGATCATAAGATCCCTTCAGGTATCCTTCAGCTCTTTTCTTCAGTTCAACAGCAGAATGGTGGGATAGTTTAAAAAATCTACTCTGCACAGAACTTAGTACAATGCCTGGTAAGAGTAAGAGTTAAAAAATATTAGCGGGGCGCCTGGGTGCTGCAGTCCGTTAGGCTTTGGACTCTTGGTTTCCGCTCAGGTTGTGATCTCAAGCTTGTGAAACTGAGTCCCATGTTGGGCTCCGTGCTTTCGCAGTCTGCATGGAGTCTCTCCCTCTCCCTCTGCCCCTCCCCCTGCACTCGCGCTCTTTCTCTCTCTCTCTTTCTCTTAAAAAAAAAAAAATTAGCTCCACTGTAACCCTGTTAATAATACTTACAGAGAGCACTGCAAGTTTTAGAGCTTTATCCCTAAACTTATCGACAGTGAAACATTCCTAAGTTTCTCTCTGTAAATCTCAGCTGTCGTCTCCTCCTGATGATAAAGGAGGAAGAGAGTCCAACTGGTTAACATGTATAAATTGTACTGATTCTGTGATGACATGTGGTATGTAAATTTAAAGAATGATTATTATCATAAACCCTGCCAACTGCAACATTGATGGTGCCAGAAATGTCGATTTAAATGGAAACTTGGAACTCTTAACACTGGCTAAGGGATGAAGTCGCTTTAGGTAGCCATGGGCTTTGAGTAGAGGGAATCACCAAAGGGCCATTAGGGAGCTAAGCTAGGGTAAAAGGAGATGGGTTTGGAGGAACCCCTTAGCAAATGTGATAAAAAAGAGTTTCTCAAATGATTGTAAATCAATAATAGTTTTAGCTATCATTTGGAGTTTTCTAGACGTTTTCTTCCTTTTGATTATCCTCCACACTCCTATACTCTTTCTGCTATTAAAAAAAAACAACAACTTGGGGTGCCTGGGTGGCTCAGTCGTTAAGCGTCTGCCTTCGGCTCAGGTCATGGTCCCAGGGTCCTGGGATCGAGCCCCGCATCGGGCTCCCCGCTCAGCGGGAAGCCTGCCTCTCCCCCCTCCACTCCCCCTGCCTGTGCTCCTCTCTCAATGTGTCTCTCTCTGTCAAATAAATAAATAAAATCTTAAAAAAAAAAAAGATTAAACAACAACAACAACAACAACAACAACAACAACTATATTCCAGGGGCACCTGGGTGGCTCAGTTGGGTAAGTGTCCAACTTGTGACTTCAGGGTGGTGAGATCGAGCCCCACGTTGGGTTCTGTGCTGCATGGAGCCTTCTTAGGATTCTCTCTCCCCTCTCCCTCTGCTCCCCGACCCCGACATGTCGGCACACAAACACTCCCTCTAAAAAAACCTAAAAAACAAAAAACTATATGCCAGAGATGTAATTGAACTGCCTTGGTGGTGGTGGTGGTGGTTGTTTTTAGCTGAGAATATACTTAACTAATATAGGAAATGCATATAGAAAATATTTTTAATGGTTCCTAAAATGTCCTCTTGAAAGGTGCATGGTTTGAAATCAAGCTCTTCAGTGTTAAAGTGCTAGCAGGTTTTTAGCTCAATTCCCGTGTGGTTTTAGAGATATTGGCATTCTAAAAACTGCTGATTCTTGCTTGGTAAATGGAAACTGAGTTACAGCAACCAAGGTCTGAAGCATCAGAAGGAGATTTATGCTTCATAAAGACCTAGGTAAGAGAAAAATAATTATGTGGAAATTTTAAGGCCCTTTTAGGTTTCTAACTTGTCTGGAGCGGCTTTCTGACCACAACCAAGGCACTGGTGCTCAGTTATAAGCAACACTGCAGTCCTCTGAAATATATGACTAATCTTACATTCTGGTTACTACTAAATTTCCACCTTATATGCTGCAATTATACACTGCACAGTATACAGCGATGTCCTTTCAGCATGCAGCCATGAGCTGCTGAAAACTGAAGCTAATGTCCTGTGTGCTTATATGTCTATATAAGCCAGGCCACAGAAGAGAAACTTCTGCAAATTTCCACAAATCAAGTCTAGAAGAACTATCACATATATTCAGAAATAACCAATTATTAAAAAATAAGCCAATTCAACCAGTTTTTATGAGCTCATAGTGACTCCTGGTTAGCAGTTTGCTTGGAGATATTCTCATTCTTTCAAAATTTTATTGGCATGTTCTATGTGCTAGGGACCAAGAGGAAGGGCAGATGGCCTCTAGGAGCTGGTCATTGTGTGGCAAGCTGAATCTCTGAAGTTGTTAATGAACAACATAAGAAAGGAGATGATTAGGGGTCCAAATAAACAGCTAAAGTTCAGAGAAGGCAGTGCTCACAGACTAGAGTATTTATTTGAGCTGGACTCTGAGAGATGGACGGCATAGGGATTGAAGGAGGATGAGCTTTCTAGACGGGGAAAGAGCATGAGCAGAGCTTGAGCCTTTGCTGAATATGGCGTATTCTTGGTCAACAGGAACTTGACTAAAGTCTAGAGCTTTTGTTGGGTGTGCAGGTGTGGGTGTATCCTGGGAAACAACTCAACATTTCTTCTATGAGCTTAGAATGAGCTATGAAAAACTTCAAAGACCACATTATGAAGTTCCAATAATCTAGTTTTCCTTTTAGTTATGTAGAGCCATTGGAAGTTTTTTAGCCAGGAAATTACATGATAAAACCAGTGTTTTTCTTGTAGTGGAGATGATTTTTAATATAGTTGTCCTACAGCTATTCCCCTATTGACTGAGCTATTCCATTTTCAAACAGAGTAATAATTCTTTTTTTAAAATTTTAAATTCTAAGTTTTTAAATTTTTTATTTTTTTGAAAGGTTTTATTTATTTATTTGACAGAGACACAGCGAGAGAGGGAACACAAGCAAGGGATGTGGGAGAGGGAGAAGCAGGCTTCTCGCTGAGCAGGGGACACAATGTGGGGCTCGATCCTAGGACCCTGGGACCCTGACCTGAGCTGAATGCAGATGCCCAACGACTAAGCCACCCAGGTGCTCCCAGAGTAATAATTCTTAATAAAAAGTTGCTTTGGATTCCTTCTGGAACAATGTGGCATATTTATACCTATTTAATTGGTAGGAAATTGTTATCAAATTAAGACTTTCTCCCATAATTTTCTCTTGTATCCTGGATTATTTTATTACTTTTCTACAGGTGTTCAAAAAAAAAAGAACTAGTAAATAAATACACTAATGGGAATTTTTGGAGACCACACTGATCCTGCTGAGTTCAGTGGCCTTTTCTGGGGGAGAAAGGAGATGGGTATACTCCTGATTGAAAATTTATATTGTATACATATAATATGGTCACATTGTATGTTAGTGAAATTCTTTATAGAAAAGGAATCAAACATATATTTAACAAGGTTTTGTCAAATGTACTAGAACACATTTAAGAACTACTGCATGCCCTATTCGAATCTGTTCACTTTCAACAGATTTGGAAAGAGCTGTATGGGGACCATTGTCTTTACCACACAGGAATTTATAATTTCAGAGCAAAGGGCAGTTTACTGGCCTCTGGCTGATTCATGGTAAAATAGAATAGTATTTGTAGCTCTAATACATGCATATAAATGCTCTAAAGTAAATAATATTATTTCCATCTGCTCCCCTCCCCCACTAATATTGACTTAGAATTCATTGGGATTAAATGGGTTAGTAGTTGCCCCACTGTCCTCCTGTTTTCCCAGCCCTTGGCACACATAGTAGGTGCTTTATAAACATTTTATAAATCAATGAATTAAAGGATTTGATATTGCAGGGAGTCAGAGATTTTAGGTCCCATTATTGATTTTGTCCCACATTTATTTATCAAATAGATTTGGGTATATAGCCCCTCTGTGCTCATTTTTTTCCTCTGTGAAATCAAGATGGTAAAACTCCTTTTGCAGAAATATGGTAATGCTTGAGATACTGTGTGTGAATTGATTTGCACTCCTCTGAAGAAAGGGATCTTATCAATAGAAGACATTGTTCAGGTTACCCACAGCATTCAAATTTAATTTGTACCACATGGAATATGTGGAAGGTCCATGACCTCAGTAATGAAAACTGCTGAGCCCTTGATGCCCATGGAAAAAAGCATTTTCTCCTTGTTTTTCTGGCTGTAAGAGAATGACTGCTGTTTCCCCTGTGTGCCTGTCCTAACTATGATGCACTTATTTCCTTCAGCCTCATCCCAGTTTCTCATTACAGATGAGAACGAGCAAGTCCTTTAAATTGGAGAGGGTGGAAGGTGTGTATGTCTGAAAGAGCAGGAATAAGGACCCTTAACTTAAGAATGAAGAGTTGAGGGAGGTGGGTAAAGAACACTGACTAGGACTTGCAAGAAAAGACAGATCAATCCCAACGATTCATCATGCCAGGAGCTGTCCAAATAATCAAAGGTATCAGCCGGGGTGATGTATAGCTGATGTCATTTGGCGAGACCCTTAACAAGGCAGCTGTAGCATAACAGCTGCTGCTGGTCAGTGAGTATGACAGCACATGCCAGGCCAGGGCGGGGAACACAGACCATCCATCACTGACCCAACTTAATGGCTAGGCTTATTAGTAAACATTCTCTGTGGCTGACAGCCTGTAATGGTACAGGATGTTCCCCAACTGTCCCCCAAATAAACGGACTCACCTGACAGATGTGTGAAATCTGGGGTCCCCCTTCAGATTCTGTGGGTGAGTAGAATTCATTCTATTTTATTGATAGAGGAGAAGAGTCTTTAGTAAGAATGAGGGGGGATATGTATGAAGCCCCCACTTAGCAAATGTACTCATAATCTATTCTTCACCCAAGACGGTTTTTCTCTTCTTAACTGTAAATCAGGAAAGTGACAGTGTATGTTGACATACATGTATTATTCCATAGGAACTACTGTAGGTGAGTTTCATCTATATCTTTCCCTACTATGGATCAGAAATTCCCAAAGTGGAAATAAAATCCACTCTCTGTACTAAAGATATCTAAGTCTACTTTAACTACATTATGTTCTTGGAGGGGATATCTTAATGGACTAAGTATGAGGTTTGAAATATCTAGACTTCCTGGAACCACAGGTTCAATTCCCAGCCGAATTGGCTCAGTCCTCAAGTCTTCACTGGCAGATAAATTAAGATACCAAGAAGCTTACTGTGCACAGATCTCTTAGATGAGCTGGAGTAACCTATAATCTTATCTATTTTTTTTAAGTGGACATTAAACTTGGTACTGCTGTTCTTGACCTCAGGGAAAAATTCTATATCATCTGCATGGTAAATCTAATGCTTATCATTCAAAAGAAATGTACCATTTAGGATGACAGTGCATCCTCCCCTGAGTCTGAGACTTTTTTTTTTTTTAAGGCATCTGGGCTTTGAAACGGTCAGGTTATTGCAATTTCAATTACTCCTTCCTAACTCTTCACCTTTTGTTTTCCTGGACTTGAGCTACCTGTCTTGCTTCATCCTTCATTGTATCTTCCTCTGGGCCTGACCTTGCCTTGCCTCTCTAGTCTTGGCTATTGACCTTGCTTTGAATTCCAGCACAGGTGAATTCTTCAATCCCTACTTAACAACTTAGATTCGGATTTTCCCCTACTCTGACTTCTGAGATTGGTGTGATCCTTCAAGTCTTACTTCAGTTTCTGTAGATAGAGAGGGGACACGATCCGGGGGAAAAAAGCCCTGGCTTGGGAGATATGAAGACAGTTTCTAGCAGGACTGTTTCCTCAACTGCCCCTATTCATTCTTGTCCTCTGCTCTAGTCCCAGCACTACTACTACTAAGTGGTTCTGTAATGATGGGCAAGTCATGTGGTCTATCAGCTTGTTGGTCTGTAGAATGGGTACGCTAGGCCTCATGAGTACACGCTCCTTCCAAGTTCTAAGATTCTCAGATCCTTTGTTTTACCTGGGACCCTAGTCACCCTGGCTTCAGCTTGGTAGAAAAAGGGACTATGAAGCATTTTAAAACCTAAATTTTAGGCATCGTCATCACCACTGATAAATGCTGATTGAGCATTAACACTCTGAGTTAAGAATTTTATACAATCAGAGAATATTAGCACTTTGGAAATTTATATTAAGAAAGGAGACTCAATAACAGCCTCAAGGAGAAATTTATTTCTTTTTATTTTTTATTTTTTTAAAAAATATTTTATTTATTTATTTGAAAGAGAGCATGAGCAGGGGCCGGGGGAGGGGCAGGGCGGAGGGCAGAGGGAGAAGCAGACTCTCTGCTGAGCAGGGAGCCCAATGTGGGGCTTGATCCCAGGACCCCGGCATCATGACCTGAGCCGAGGGCAGACGCTTAACTGACTGAACCACCCAGATGCCCCAAAGAGAAATTTATTTTTAATTTTTTGTTGTGAGGATTGGAAGATGTGAAGTTTACTGGGCTGTAGAAAGTGGCAGTGAGGAGCAGGACTCTGGGGCCAAATGCCATGCTCCTAATTCATGTTCCACCACTTAACTAGCTGTGACACTTGAGCAAATTGCTCTCTGTGACTCAATTTTCTCATGTGTAAGATGTGGGTAATGATAATATCTACCTTACAAGGTCGTTATGAGGATAAAATGAGTTACTGTTTGAGAAGTGCTTAGAATTGTGGTTGGCACATAGTAAGTACTGTAGAAATGTTGGCTAGATAAAGAAAAATACTAGAACTATAAACTCCATCCTGCATTTCAAAATATGTTCTATGTGTGTCCTGAGCATTCCTGAGTAGCAGAGATATTATGACCCATATTTCATATCTAGAATTAAGTTGTAGGCTTATGTGCATAGAAACATTCATATAATTCAATATCATTAAGATTGCTGGAACCAGGGGTGCCTGGGTGGCTCAGCTGGTTAAGTGTCTGCCTTCAGCTCAGGTCGTGATCTTAGGGTCCCAGGATCGAGCCCCACATTAGGCTCCCTGCTCAGCGGGGAGCTTGTTTCTCCCTCTCCCTCTATCCCTCTCCCTGCTCGTGTTCTTTCTCTCTCAAATAAGTGAATAAAATCTTTAAAAAATTGCTGGAAACGGGACGCCTGGGTGGCTCAGCCAGTTAAGCGTCTGCCTTCAGCTCAGGTCATGATCTCAGGGTCCTGGGATCGAGTCCCGCATCAGGCTCCTTGCTCAGCGGGGAGCCTGCTTCTCCCTCTGCCTGCCGCTCCCCCTGCTTGTACTCTCTCTCTCTCTGACAAATAAATAAATAAAATCTTAAAAAAAATTGCTGGAAACATCATCATATAAGTAGTGTGTGTGTGTGTGTGTGAGTGTGTGTGTATGTGGGAGAGAGAGAGAGAGAAATCTTTCTAACCCACCAAGGAGAAGTCTGTCTCTAAAATACTTTAGAGAATTTTCACTGGTGTGTTGTGTGCCTAGCTCAAGGACAGGATATAGAACATTTGTGTTAATAAACCTCCCATAGAGAGCACTGACACTTGAATAGCTCTAAATGTTTTCTGACATCTGGCCAGAGCTAATAACAGCTTCCACAGGTTGGTTTCTGCTGTCAGAGCATCATTCAGATTCTGTTAGATTCTTCAGTCATATCCAACATCTAGACAAAGGTAGGCACGATTGAAGCCTTGGACTAGGTACTGTGCTAGAACTGGGGAAATGGCTAGAACTGTGCTAACACTTACTAGACCCCACCTGTGTGCCAGCTGTTGTGCTGGGTGTTTCACATGTATCAACTCATCTGGTTCTTATAGCAACCATATGAGGTAGGCACTCTCCCATTTTACAGATGAAGAAACTGAGGCATAGAGAGAGTAAGTAACTTGTCTAGGTTTCACAGCTAGTGAATGTCAGAGCTCATAGGCAAGACTTTAAGCTTACTGGCTGGGGTTTCAGGCAATTTAGGAAACTGGAAGGAGAGCTAGGCACCACAGATCTAGGCTGAAAGGGAGGTTAGTGTGGTGGGATTCCTAATGACAACAAAAAAGGTTTATTTTTGCCAGGTCTGTTGTGGGGGCCCAATCAGTATGTGGGAAGTATGAATACTCACTTCAGCTTAGGGAGTTCTGAAGTTTTAGTATGAAAAGTTTATTTTATTTTGGTTTTTAATCACATAGACTTGGAAATGAAGCAAGAAGATGATAAGTATCTGTGGTCTGGAAGGGTCAACTGAATTAGCAAAAATAAGCTTTTTTTGTATTGTCATAAAACATTTACAGCTTTTTACTTACAGGCTCGACTCATCACCACAACCTTCTCCCTGCTGAATCTTGAGTATGTATTTTTCCTGTTGCTGAACACCAACATTACCCTTCCCAATTAAAATACCAGGAAGACATTTTAACCCAAACACTATTCTTCAGATTAATGAAATCCAGCAGCAACTCTTTCACCTCTGGACTATTCCAAACCAAGTGCTAATGACCAAAGACCATTCCTCATCTTGTGCTTGGGTAAGGAGCTCTGAGAAATGAATCTTGGGCCCTGTCCAGTTTGTAGTGGAAAGTGCACATGTCACAAAATTTTGTTTCAACATTCGCTTCCTTGCTGACAGTGTCTGTGGGAAGGGCAGAACATCCAGGCTCAGACCTTGAACTGAAAAACCCTTCTCACTTTTCAACAGTGACCCTCTGGGTTGGAATGGAGGTCAGGCACACTTGTCCAGCTGTGGCCACTACTGGGCTGTCTGCTCTAGGGCTAAAAAAAGATGCTGACTTCCTGGATATCTGCCCTGCAATTTTTACAGGAACAAGCCTCATTAAATTAAAAATAATAAACTAGGCAATTTTCTTGTCAAAACCTGTTTCTTAGAACTTGTCCGCAGGGGAGCCTTACAGAATGTCTCCTATCCATGCCACGTTAGGGCAACAACAAAGCTTTGTTTTGCGTTAAACTTAAAGGTCTCTTCCTACAGATTCTTCCAGAACTGCTGGATGGACACAGGCAAAATCATGTTCAGCAAAAGAATGATTTGCTGGTTGACTACTTGAAACAAACACACACATATAAACAAACACGATAAATGACCATCTCTTAAATTTGTTCTATGAATAAATAAACATATATGACTCTAAGATCCTAATCCTTTATTAGACAAACATATATTAGGATAGAGTAGGATAGAGGTATAATAAAATAGTCACTTGAATGATCTTTATCTAAAAATGCGCTTGTATAAACAGGACATTGTGTAGTCCTTTATGATAACCAAGTGTTACATATATCATGTCATGTAATCCTCATGATGTAGGCAGTAGACGTGATGTAGATGAGGAAAGAGGAACATGCCCACTCTCACACCAGATAAGGGGTAGATGTAGGCAGGGTTTGGATTTCTCTGTTTCAGCCTCTTTAAACCATGTAGGGTTCTCAACTTCAGTGTGTACAGTGGTTTTCAAGTCAGCTGAATTTTCAACACCTTAAAGATATACTTTAGGGGCACCTGGGTGGCTCAGTCGTTAAGCGTCTGCCTTCGTCTCAGGTCATGATCCCAGGATCCTGGGATCGAGCCCCGCATCGGGCTCCCTGCTCTGCGGGAAGCCTTCTTCTCCCTCTCACACTCCCCCTGCTTGAGTTCCCTCTCTCACTGTGTCTCTCTCTGTCAAATAAATAAATAAAATCTTAAAAAAATATATACCTTAAACATACACTTTCCAGAGCCTACCTCTGTTCAACTGGATCTCAGAATGAATTTCTGGTTAAGGTTACTGGAAATGGACATGTTTTTTTCTTTTTTTACAAACTCCCCGAATCATTCTATCATGCAGCCCTGTTTGAGAAGCATCTGGCCCACTAAGTATCTTCTCAGACCAACACTTACACTATTATTTCAGGAAAAACTAATACTGCAGTGAAACTTATTGCAATAGCTGTTGTAAAAGCATGCACTGCAAAAAAAAAAAAATGCTGAAGAAAGGGCTGGGTGGAAAACAGGAAAACTCGGGTGCAGAAAGTAAAGGCAAGTTAATTTAACAACATGATACCTTACATAGGTGAGAGGATTTCAGAAAATGAGTTAATCAAAGAATAGTTTCAGAAAGCAAGGGGTTTTAGATGGGATAACTGTCCCCAAATATTTGAAGGGTTGTCCTATAGAAACAGGGAGAAGCAAGACAAGGACCCGTAAGCAGGAGCTAATGAGAAGGAGGGTTAGGCTCAGCCTTAGGAAGATCCTGCAAACTCTGGAGTGCTCCCCCCGGTCCCCGGTCCTGGGGAATGATGGTGACCACCAGGTAGGAAGCCACACCTCACTGCAGGGTTCAGCAGGGACCATGTGACCTCATGGTGACAGTCCTCTACTGACTGGGAAGTTGGCTTCATCCTCTATAATTCCTTATTCTCTCTACACTCTCCTATTCTTGCCTCTCAAAATACCCATGTAGAATAAATAAAGGTATACATTACTGATATGGATTTTATAGTCAGAGAAATTGAATCGAACTAAGGTGAATTGCCAAACATGATGGACTTGCTAGCAAAGCTGAGAACAGATCTATCCTTCCTGGCCTTCTTCTCTCTTGTGCCTCCTTGCCCCAACCTATAGCCATTTAGGTGCCTAAGAAGCCCTATAGCACCTTGGAATATAGCTTGAAAACTGCTACTTCAGGCCAGGTACCTTGGAATTAAAAACGCAGATTCCTGGGTACCACACCAGATTTACTGACTCACAATCTGTGGGAATGGGACCCAGGAATCTGAATGTATACCATTTTAGACTTCTTCTGTCTGAACTAGGGGACAGGAAATCTGATCATCTTGTGTTGTACATACTATTCTTAGTCATTGCTGATAGATTTCTATGAGTCCAAAAAACGTCACCAGGTGAGTACCTTTCCATATAAAAGCTTCATTGTCCTTGCTTTATATTTACATAGGTACAAATATTTATATAATGATCACAAGTTCATGTATTTATAGAAGTAGCAGATGGCTGCAAAGATGATATGAACGCATTTGAGTCATTGGTAAGGGTTCCCTGTGTATTTCACAGGCCTGAGTAAATGTCAGCCTTTACTTAAATTATAGCAGCATAGAGTGTATGGATATGGGAATAGTACAGCATTAGAAAAAAATTCCCTGCCCTTCCCATAGGCTCTGAATAAGTATCCCATTGGATTAACTGGAGTCCACTTGATTGCTACAGTTTCAATAGCTTGTTCAGACATCGATCGCTGTCATGTCACTGGGAGAAAAGGATTAATAATAGGGTGCTCAGGTTGGCTCAATACTGCTGATAGTGCCTGAAAAAAGACCGTTAGTAGGACTCCCAAGAGGATGCTGCCTGCATAGGAAAGCTACAGGCAACATCATTCAGGATTCCACAGAATAATGATTAACTCCAGAACTTCAGCCTACAAAACCCAACCAACAGTTCCTATTATTTCCAAATAAATTCACTCCCTGATCTTCCTTTTCTTAGGCTCACAGATGATCCAGAGCTAAATTCCCTAGTGGATACCCATGACCGTGATTGTGTCCTTGTGTAAGTCATTGTGCCTTCATTATTTCCAAGAGATGCATTTTTTTTTGCAGGGGGGGGGTCAATCTCGATCATGGAAAACAGTACAAGACCAGAGAAGTTCGGTTTGGTGAGTGCTTCCTGTGCAAATTTTACAGGAGAAATGCTCCACCTCCACTGTGTGTTCCAACTCAACTGGAATTAGCAGTTGTGGCTAGTAGGCATCACAGTGTGGGGAGGACACCAGTTCTGAGCAGCCCATTTAAAAGAAATCCCATTTCGGGGCGCCTGGGTGGCTCAGTCGTTAAGCGTCTGCCTTCGGCTCAGGTCATGATCCCAGGGTAATAGGATCGAGCCCTGCATTGGGCTCCCCGTTCGGTGGGAAGCCTGCTTCTCCCTCTCCCACTCCCCCTGCTTGTGTTCCCTCTCTCGCTGTGTCTCTCTCTGTCAAATAAATAAATAAAATCTTTAAAAAAAAATAAAAGAAATCCCGTTTCAACTACAGAAAAATTAAAGGGAGCTACTTCACAATGGGGTCCAATGTTTAATTGGAATTAAGATAAAGGAAAATATTAATAGAAAATAGTGATGACTCTATTGCAAAAGAAAAGTGAAAGAATCGCAATCCTAGAAGGCGAGCTTTTGCTGCACTTTGTCTTCCCTGTTTGGCCAAGGTTTGGAGAAAGGGACTACAAAGAAGGGGGGAAATTCTGACTTCTAGTAAAAATAACAGTTTGAATAGATGAAATATAACACTACAAAATTTAAGCCCAGCAGCTTTCCTCTCTGGCTGCCCCCCCAACCCTTACATGACAAGAGGTTCAAGGTGGTAGGTGGTTTGTTCTTGGCAGTGAGAGGTGTTTAAGGGCATTTATCTCCACAGCTAGCAATTTAATAACTACATGACTTTTTATTCGTGCCTTTAGATAATTTTCTGAGTTTTCATAACAGCTTTATTTATCTACGCTTTAATGCCTTTCCTCTTAAGAGCTCAAGATGCTGGTTATTTAACATTATAATCCAGATATGAGAATTAAAAAGGCATTGGGTTCCATACTGCTATCTCCAATGATAGCGCCACTAAAAATAACACAATTAACTTGATGTCAGCACTCAGCTTGTTCTTATATATAGGTTTCTTAAAAATATCCAGACTACTTTAATTAGAGCCACAGACTATTTTAATTATTCCTAAAAGACTGAGTATACTCCACTGACTACAGTAAATATATGAGATAGAAGACGGTTCTCTAGGAACTTATATATGCTAATGACTATGTTCTTCAGTCACATTCATGGGAAGATGAGCAACTGTTCACGATGAAGTTGATACAGGGCTACACATGGACAATTGTGAAGGCAACTGAGGTGACATGTCACCTGGCATCATGGAAATGGCATCCAGAGCTCCAGACATCAGAAATGCAAAGTTCTGAGATTCAAGGTAAATATGTTTTTCAGTTCAGTTCAATTGTAATGAGATCCAATCCACCCTGTAAACCTTTATTCAGTGTCTGGTATGCGTAATGTTTTGAAAGCCTTGGGGGTATGAAGATAAATAAGAAATAAATTTAACTTTCAAAGAGTTATTTTTCTGATAGGAAAGACAGATGAATAACACAATAGACACTATGAATAAAAAGCAACATTATAGACACATGCATTGATAGAAAACAGATAAAGGAGATAAGTAGTGGCATCTTATGGTAGAATATGTATCAGTTTTAAAACCATGCGAACTTTGGTTTAAATCCTAGATCTTTCAATTATTTGCTATAAAGCTTTGGGGAAATTATTTTAACTGTGTTAGGTTTGGCTTCATGTTTTGAGAATGAGGATAACACAAACTTTGAAATGCTTTGTGATGATTAAGCAAGGTAAGATTTGTAGAAGTATCAAACATAGTTCTGGCATGAGTTTCCTAGCAGGAGCTCCAGAAATGTTAGGTTTTTCCCTGTGCGTGTGTGTGTGTGTGAAAGCTTCACAGAGGGGATAAAGACTGAGCCTGGGTTTTGAAGGATGAATAGAAGTTCTCTAAGAATAAAGAAACAATATATAGAAAAAAAGAGATGTAAAAAGTGGTGGATATCTGATATGTAGAAGGCGGACTGAGCAGCAAAGGGAAATGAAGCATCACAGAATGTATAACCTTGGAGCTTTAAGCATCATGATAGTTTTAAGGTCAAGAAGTAGCCCACTATCTTTTTTTTTTTTTAAAGATTTATTTATCTATTTGAGAGAGAGAATGAGAGACAGCGAGCACATGAGAGGGGGTAGGGTCAGAGGGAGAAGCAGACTCCCTGCCGAGCAGGGAGCCCGATGTGGGACTCGATCCCGGGACTCCAGGATCATGACCTGAGCCGAAGGCAGTCGCTCAACCAACTGAGCCACCCAGGCGCCCCAGTAGCCCACTATCTTAACTTGCCATGGTACATGAAGTTGGGACAGAGTTGCAAAGGTTAGCTTTCATTCTTCTAGTGAAATCAATGTCGCTCATTACTTTCATTTATTAGCAAACTGCAGAATAAGATCAACTACAACAAAACTCTGGGATTGGAAATGCAGTCATTCTATCCTGTGCCAAGTTAACAACAGCAGAATACCCATAATGCTGCTGCACAATGTGTGAAATTGGGATTAGCATGATTGGAGACATGTTTAATTGCCCATGAAGCATAGCATTTAGCAGTTCAGCAAAACCGAGGATGCCTGGTAATGTTAGTGTTCACCTCCCAAATCTGGCTCATAGCACTGAGAACACATTCTTTGCAAGTGTAAGAGGCTACTCCACTCCCAAGATAACATCAGCTAGAGGCAAGTCTTGTGTGCACTTGGACCAGATATCATAGGTCTTGCCCTTGTTTTACTCACAATGAACTTATAGTCAAACATACCAGAGCAAACATAACAGTGCATACTGTCTTTCTTACTACAGTCTGGTATTGGCTCAAGGGACCACATTTCCCCCTTTTTTTCCTTTGAGTAATAGTTTAGGATGATCCATTGATTTAAGAGGGAAACCACCCCAGGGTCTTGGATTGAGCTGCAGACATAATTTAAGGATAAAATTCACATGGACTCAGCAGAAAAGATGTTCAGCCTTTTTAAAATAGTTACATTGGCATGGAATGATGGTGTCCTTTCAAAATCATGGATACTACAATCAATCATAGAGTTAATAAGGTTCAATCAAGCTCTTTAAAGTTGAGAATGCTCTCTGATATTCTTTTATTTATTCAATAAACAGAAACTGAGCACCTTCAAAGTTTTAGGTACTGGAGAGACAAAAATGATTCAGGTAATTGCCCTTAAGGAATTCACTCTAGAAAAGAAGGGGACAGAAGGTAAACAAATAATCATAATACAAACAATCATTTGTTTTAATGCTTCTACCAGATTCCATGGAATCACGGAGGAGAGTAACTAACCCTTCTCAAATTTGAATATTGCATTATAGTTATTGGAATACACCCTATGCAGAGGCTTACACTCCATAGTTGGTTCTCAATATTAATCGAATTAATGAATAAAATGACAAACCCCAAAATATAAATTATCTATAATATTAAGCTATTTAGTCACTTATTGAAATTAAACCAAGAAACCTAACAAGCAGTTGGTGTGAGTTTGGCAATCTGCAAAATAACATGAGACCATGGAAGACTGTTTGGCAATGGAGGGGGAGGGACAAATAAGGATGCTAACCTGAACTGTAAAGTTTGAATTGAATCTTGAAGGAAGACTAGGAATTCACCAGACATACAATTCACTGGAACAGGATTCCAGACAAAGAGAAAAGCACGTGTTAAGGTGAGCAAGAGTGTGTTTTGGTCCAGGGGACCACTTGGATACACTTGAGTCTATCTGTAGACATAGGGTGCTTGTAGTCATAATAGTAACATCGATTTATTGTCAAGTGCTTACTATATGCCAGACACTGGGCCGTGCACTTTATATCACGTAATCTTCAAAACAATACTAAGAGGTAGGTATTATTTTTTTTTAAGATTTTATTTATTTGACAGAGAGAGAGATAGCGAGAGCAGGAACACTAGCGGGGGAGTGGGAGAGAGAGAAGCAGGCTTCCCGCTGAGCAAGGAGCCCAATATGGGGCTCAATCCCAGGACCCTGGGATCATGACCTGAGCCGAAGGCAGAGGCTTAACGACTGAACCACCCAGGTGCCCCAAGAGGTAGGTACTATTATTATCCCTACTTCACAGATAGAGGAACTTGAATTCAGTGAAGATAAGAAACTTGCCCATGATCATACAACTATTAAGTCATGAAGCTGGATTTCTTTCTTCTTTTTTTTTTTTTTTAAGATTTTATTTATTTATTTGAGAGAGAGAGAGCACGAGAGCAGGTGGAGGGGCAGAGGTAGAGAGGGGGAGAGAGAATCTCAAGCAGACTCAGCGCTAAGCGCAGAGCCAAATGTGGGGCTAGATAGATATCTCAACCCTGTGATCATGACCTGAGCCGAAAGCAAGAGTCCGAGGCTTAATTGACAGAGCCACCCAGGGGCCCCCTGAAGCTGGATTTCAAGTCCAGCTCTCTCCGATTCCAGAGACCATCTACTTAGCTAGCATTAGTTCTATCTTATATATTAAAAAGATACTTATTATGCCTTAACCACTCCATGTTCCCAATTCCCAAATACAATAAGAGAAAACATACAATTTTCAGGACTAGAGTAAAACAAGAAAAATAAGAACTATAAAGTGATTTTTTCCATAAAGTTATGTAATTATTCCCTATAAGAGACTTTCTGTTGAACTTGTGTTCTTACTGTTTTCTGACATCAAAACATTCCTTTGTGAAGTTATGTTGATAGAAAATGATAGTTATTTTAAGAATATTTTCATCAAAATTAAAAACTGTCAATCCCATGACACTTCTCCAAATCCTGGAATCACTGCTCTAAGCTTTTAAGCTATGCTGCCTTACAAATGGTTGTGTAAGCCATTGCTATGGCATTTAAATTTGTCCTGTAAGCCATGGGCAGTCATTTAAGCATTTTTAGCAGGAAAATTATAAAATTTGCATTTTAGAGGGATTACTCCTTTATGAGTGTTGAGGATGGATTGGAGGAGGATGCTGAGAGGAAAGACAGGGAGATCAGCTGGAAGATGAGCATAGTAGTCCAACAAAGAGATGATGAGAATCTTGAACCAAGACTAAGGCGAGAGAATGAAGAGAAGGGCATTGTTTCAAGGGATACTGAAGATGTAGACTCAGTGGGCCTTGGTGGCCAATGATACATGGGGTGTGCCGGAGAGAGAGGGGATCTAGGACAATTCCCTACCTCCAGACTACAACACTTCGAAGGGTGGATCCTCCTGTATAAGATTTTGTATACAGGAGGGAGAGTGGGTTGGTAAGGGGAGAGACCACTAATGAGTTCAGTTCAGACATGTTTTGATTTCAAGGACAATCAGATACAGATGATTTTTAAATATTGATTCTACCTTACCAAGCTTCTGGGAAAAAAAAGATTATCTAATCTAGTCATGACACTTGATATAGATTTAAGACTCAAGGCCTAAACAATAAATTTTGCTACAGGAAATAAAAATTTTAGCAAATGTACAAAACTAATCTTAGGTACGGGTGTGATTATCATATGACTATTGTTATATTGTGAGCACTGTTATACTTTATTGTTTCAAAGAAACATTAGTGAACTGGCAAAATGTTTAGAAAGCTAGTAGGTTATTTTGGACCTATCAGAAAAACCAAAACAATGGTTACAAAGTGCTTTGAGATCCTCAAATGAAAGTACCCAGAAAAACACATTATTAATGTTGGCTATGAAGATAAATAGAGAGGTATCTTTAGTTATCCAGAAAAGCCTGTAGGTAAAAGACAATGACTAAGGGACTTGGAAACAGACATACTTGATATTATTTCTGAATTTCTCTGAGAGTAAATAGTAACAAATCAAATGCACCATTTAAAAATATGAACACTTGGGGTGACAGCAGCTTCCTGAAGACAGAAATGAATTTAACACAACATCCATCTCTGGCTGATGAAATTCACATTCCCTCCTCACGCCACCCCAATTAAAGTGAAAGAATCTCGACCTGACAATCTGCCCTTCAGTATCTCAGACCCGGGCTGAGGGCAGATCTAGTGACCTCCTCCTGAATAAAAGGGGGAAGGGGATTGGGCAGTAAATTCTGTCCTGGCGAACATCAGCCTGGTAGTAAATCGGAATCCTCTCTGTGCCCTCTTTATTATCACATTCACAGCATGAAGTTATGAGCTTCCTCAGAGCTCCTGCTATAAAAATGTGATGGATGGTGGGGAAACCTCAGGGAGTTAATCTATTCTTCCATTAAATTTTACTTTAATTGGTCTGTGAGTCAATCAGAAACTCACTAGACAGTGAATTAAGAAAGAAAAGAATGAAATAGAAAAAGAGCTTTCTTTTGCAGTTACTATATTATAATGCAGGATTATTCTTCCATTGAAAGAAAAGGGAGACCATTGGTCCATACAAATAATCCCTGGCCCTGTGAAGAAAATGAGAGAAAAACAGGCAACCATGAATCCTACTCACTGGTGACATTAATACATATGACATTTACACACACTCACACATACCCCACCAAGCAAAAGCAGGCTTCTCAGACCCTCTCCACCCCCACCCCCAGTAATTAGAATGGGAGAGAGGGAGAGAGAAAGGGAGAGAATGGAAACAAATCTGACTTGCTGCCTCTAAGAAAATTAATACAAAGAAAAATAAGCTGTTGAGAATCTCCATCATCAGTAACATAACTTTATCGATACAAAAGAAGGTAGATGTTAAAGACCAAGGACGGATCAGCTGAAATTTTCATGGGTTCAGTTAGCAAAATGTTTGTGCAGTGTTTAAGGCCATAATGGGCTCTGATAAAGATTCTCAGAATCTAATAATGGCCTCTCTGGACTTCTTGTCTAATTAGTGGAATAAGGAGCGAGCCAGATTGGAACTGAGCATTGCTTGAGATGAAGAAGAGGGAAAAGGAAAGCCAAAGCTGAAAGAAAAATAAACCAGAGTGAAGCAGAAGAAAAACAAGAGCAGCCAGGGCTTTAAAAACTGTGCTTCCAAGCTGACAACCGAAGTTTATGCCTTGAAATACATGATAATAAGGTTTTATGGGAGTGAGCCCCAGGGACCCAAATGTCTCTCTGTAAACAACGGACTTCAGGGAAAAGCCAAGGTTTGAATAATGTACTCAGTCTCCCTCATGATGATGATGATGAAGAAGAAGAAGAAGAAGAAGAAGTGAAAAGCAACAAAGACAGGAAATACCTCCCTTTGTTCTAAACCGTAGAACCTTGCCTGAGTTGCTGCAAATGCCCTCTGAGGGTATAGACAATTGACGACCAGTGTAGAAATACAGTTGTTTCATGTTAAGACAAGGAATTTAAGCCTCAGCCGCCTCAAAAACCTGAGGTTGTATGAGAAGAACCTAGTAAAGTGCTGCCTGTCCACCCTTAACGCATGGGCAATATATGTCCAGGAACCACATGGTTTATCGTGCCATGTAGCTGCAGTGGAATGGCTGCAGGGACATCGGAATGACTGAATCCCTGAAGCGTGTACTATTTCTCCCCAGTGCCGCAAAGGGTTACGCCTGAAAGTGCTGCCCGTTTCCACTGGTCTACATTTCAGGACAGCTTACCTAGTGGGATATTACCAGCTGAACTCCATACATAGGATGATGATTTCCTTTGGCGACTAGGGTCAGGTAAAGCTCAAAGGTAGCCTTAAACAACTGCTAAATGATCAAAGTCCCTGGTGTACTCGGAGACTAAATCAGGTTGCCTTTAAAATTCTTCATCCTCAAAGACAACAGCTCTATCCTCTTTCTATAAATGTAAGGCCATGAGACAGTAAAGTGCTCTTTCTATAAGCATTAGTTCCACCTTATATATTAAAAAGGTATTTGTTGTGCCTTAATCACTCCAGGTCCAGGATCATAAGAGACCTTGTTACTTGGTGGGAGGCTACAGTGTGAAAGGTTACTTAGTCATCACTAGCCTCTAGCGATGTTGGAACACCACACATGGGGCTCCCCAAACAGGAAGTCAAAGCCAGGCATGACCCCTGGATGAACTCGGTGCATTTTCGGGCAAGGGGCCTGATGGATCTCCAGGGACAGTGCTTCTCTGTGCCTCTGTGTCCGTATGGATGTGTTTGCTCCTCCGTGTGCGTGGATGGAGGTGGGTGGTGCTGAAGGGAAGGAGGGTGTGAAGGTTCTGGATAATTATGAAAATTAGATCTTTTACAGCAGGCTTCAAGCTCAATTTGGGTTGACAGCTCATGAACAGATCATCTGAAGTCTTAATAGGCCAATGCTGGTTCAGTAGTTGTATGGTTAAATCATGCACATTTGTACCACAGCTGACACAGAAAGCAGACCCACATGCCTCAGAGGGATCGTGCGGATGAGTCTATATTTAACATGCTTCCTCTCCAGGGAAGGCTAAACAAAGCAAAACAAAACACATCTAAAATCATGCTTAAAACTTTTGCCAGCCAAAGAAATATTCTGGCATTCTTTTCACTATGAAACGTCTAGTAGTAGAAAGGATACATGCTTAATAAAGCTGTTCTAAATATATTTAATCTTGATGCCTTCTGAATCCAGCAGTAAGAGATATCATCTTCCAAGCTGCTCATCTATATTCAAAACCAACTGGCTGGGTCAGAGTGGGAAAATTTTTTTTCCTACTTTTCAGTTACCTGTCCCCAAAGCACTGACTCTCCTGCCTTCCATGCTTTGGTGGTAGCTTTGCAAAATGATGTCAAGATACCCAGGCCCCTGACACATCCTGAATTCTGAGGGAATGTGTTTCCTGAATATTCCTGATAATGGGCTTACTACTGAAGGGGTTAATGAGGTTGCATAAAGCAGTATTTCCTCTTTAAGGGAGAAAAGAAAAAAAAAGTCCCAACAACATTAGCAGCATTTTCTTCTTATTTTTCTCTGTGTTTGCAGTAATGGCTCCTCCTCGCAGCTTCACATGGGGGAAGGGATAAAGCGGTATTGCTAACCTGCCTGGCATCTGGCTTCCAGCAGGGAGAGAGGCTCATCCACCTCACCCCTCAGGCTTCTTTAACTGAATTAGCCGTATTAAGTGCCTTGGTAGCCCAGGGAATGAACGTCGTCCATCAGTGCCTGAGAAGGCATGTTTGGAGGGTATAATTCTGCCGGAGGAGAATGGACTCCCCAGCCCATGGGCCTAAACTGCAGAGTAACAGAGCCCTAAATCTCCACTTGCAGATTTACAGCCCCCATTCTCCTTCTTTACTGCAAATACAATCCGGCAGTAATGGTCTAACACAGCAACACCATCACCAACTGGCTGATGGCTCGCATAAAAGCAATGTCAACCAAAAACTATGAGTTTATAAAAGGGAACAAACCCTCAACAGTGACAAGAACATGAAACCCATTAACAATTTAAACACTCTCCATTTTTTATTTCCTACCTTGAAGCTATTATTGCTGATAGAAAGCTTCTCAGTGGAGTTAACCACTGCAAGGGAGGGTTTGGAAGCTAGCTTAACTCCTAAGACAGGAGGTTATATGGTTTGAACCATTTGATGGTGTGGTTTGAACCTTTGTTAATAGGAATGCCACCTGGTAACCTGTCGCTGAGAAGGTCTCAGGAAATTGCAGGCGGGATAGGACCTCCACTTAGTAGGGCTGTCAAATTATTCTCCAGAATTACACTGAATAAATGTGGTTGGGATTGGACTTGCTGGTCTATTGAACATGTCAAGACTTGGTCCTGTGCTGTAAAAGGAATGGTAGAATATTTTTTGGAGGAACTTCTGTGAAAATCAAGGATGAAATCTTGGAATTATGCTATTCAGTGTTCATATGAGGTAGGTTTTATTTCAGTGATAGTTCCAATCCTTGAAGGGACACTGCCGCCAGAGTATTTCCACTGTACCAAGCTATGTTGTAAAATGTAACTTGTCACACACCTTCCAGTCTTCAGGTAATCAGATACAAAAATTATAACTAATTTGCCCAACTTAACTATAGGACTCTCCCATTAAAAAAATTATTACTATGGAATTCTTTGGGGAAAAATGCTTGAGCAAACCATCATCTCCTCCCCCTTCCCCACCAGTGGAAAAGAAGACATAACCTTAAGGATATATAAGCCCAGCATTGGGTGATTCACCCCAAAACAAAAATTCTTCCCTCTGTTCTTTAAATCAGACAAACCCAATGGCAATAGCAAAGTCATTCCTTTTGTAATTTTGAGCATCTTGTGTATGTAATTTGGCAAACAATTCATCTTTTAGAAGTAGGATCTTTGCACTAAAAAGGAAAGAAATCCTGTTTTAACAAAGGGAAAAAAAGGTTATGTTGAATATGTACATATATCTACACAAATACTGCCAATGAAGTTAAAGTTCCTGATTTACATATATTGTGCTGATTATTTGAGCAATTTAATATAAAATTTAATCTGTACTAATGGGCCTGGGGGAAGTACAAATAAAACAGAGAAATAAATACTTATTTTGCAGTAAAATGAATACCATCTACCTATATATATAAACATAGGTTTCAGTGACACAATATTGTAAGAATATTCCCAAATTTTTGGCACTTTAAAAATGCATTGCCTCACAAAGGAATTATCAACCTATCTGCAGGTTCTCTTAACCTGGGCTAGTTTTAAGACAGGGGTCATTCTATGCTGCTTTTGTTATACGTACGTAGATTTTGACCTGAGCTGACATTGCACCTGTTGGTTTTAAGTGTCTCCTCCTCCAGGGAAAAGAAAAAATGTTGAGGAGAAGAAACACAAGAGAAGTTAAATAAAAGACAAGATAAAAAGGAACTAACAAAAGTTATCCCTCCCCCCCACCCCCCGAGTGGACAAGGAAATCAAGTTACAGTAATTTTCATTTTAATAGTATTAGAAAATGGTTAGCCTTAATGCCTGGTAATGGCCAGAGCTAATATGGTGCTGCTTTCAGTGTGGATAACGTTTAAGGAAGTAGCAGAATGTATGGCAGCTTTCTGGATCTATACAATCAACTCCAATGAAGTCTTTTCTCTAGCTTGAGTCATAACCATAAATACTGACCCATCCCCACATTCCAGTAACAAAGTCCTTCCTTCCTCCTGTGCCCCTAAACAAAGGGGACAACAGTGTGTTCGGTGGGAACATCTTGAAATAAGATATCACTCCCCAAATGGAAGGAAGTCACAGGGGAGATTGACGCCATAAAGGCAGTTCTATCCTATTGAAACGCCAGCAGATGGGGTCATAAACATTTCCTTCTCCCCTTGCTAACAGCCACCGAGTCAGCTTCATCTTTATCTTTATCTTTATCTTCCTGTCAGGTCATAAATACCTCTCACTCAAGCCTCACGCACAGCTGGGCCATGCCAGGCAAGTTTACTTCCTGTGAAGGGTTCATTTCGGCAAACATTTAGAACTGAGTGGGGGGAGAAAACTGAAAGCTCTGCTCAGGATACACAGTTATAGTGCAGTAAAGGAAGTTTGGGAACCTCAAAGAAGGGGCTTGGTCAGACTAAGAAATGACCAAATTATCTAGCAAAGAGCATGAAGACCCACTTAGAGGAAGATGCCATCACAGAGTAAATGGCTTAGCTAATTAGTTAAAAATTATGCTTGTGACAAACCAACACACAAAAAGAGCTGGATTGTATCTGTGGCTTTTGTTCTTCTAGAACCTCCAAAAGGCCGCATGAATTCTTTCCATTGGTTCATAGGTCTGGAGCCTGGACCATAATCGTGCATGATGGAAATCAATACCAAGTCCTTGCTTAACCAGAGCATGGAGAAAGAACGCACCCTTTACTTAACAGAATTTGGGCACATGTGGGAGGAGTGACTTTCTGACTCTTCTCCCTTTCAGGTGAGCAGTTTTATGCTTGGAAAACCATCTGCCCGAGGGACTCTTGGTCACTCCAAAATTGTGGAATCTAAAGTGGTAGGAACTTGGAAGATAATGGGTATCCCCCTCCTCAGCTGGGCTGGAGTAATTGCACCTCTTGAATTTCTGGGATGTGTGTGTTTTTCAAAATCGACTTTCATGACTACAGTCTTTATAAAACACAACCCACAATCTGGTTTTTTAAAAGCAGTATTTTTATGAACACATTCTGATAAAACAGTTAAGTCTTCTTAAATAATAATGATCGTGACAGGCTGCTGTTGATTATAAAAAGATGTTTCTTGCTCAGACAGGAGTTGGGTAAAAGAGCTTTCACTATGCTTTGAGAATGGCTATTCTGTACTGGCTTATTTTACTCAATCTTTTGATTTTTTAAAAAAGATTTTATTTATTTATTTGAGAGAGAGAGGGACAGAGAGAGAGCATGAGTGGGGGGGGGGAGGGGCAGAGGGAAAGGAGACTCCAAGCAGACTCCCTGCTGAGCAGAGAGCCCCATGTGGGGCTCCATCCCAGGACCCTGAGATCATGACTTGAGCTGAAGGCAGCCGCTTAACCGACGGAGCCACCCAGGTGCCCCTCAATCTTGATTTTTACATGTGCTTTTAGATACTGTGATACTTAAGGAGAGAAAAATGAACATCACACTAGTAAGTTTTCTATAGTAGTTATAACAAATGGGTTTGACTCCAGCCCTGACACTTTACTAGTTGTGTAAACCTGAGAAAGTTACTTAACTTCTCTGTGCCTTGGTTTTCTCATCTACAAAATGGGTACAACCATAGTCTCCCCTTTTAAGCATTGCTTTATTTTCACTAAAATCTATTTTAGGGGTGCCTGGGTGGCTCAGTTGGTTAAGCGTCTGCCTTCAGCTCAGGTCATGATTCTAGGGTCCTGGAACTAAGTCCTGTGTTGGGCTCCCTGCTCAGTGGGCAGTCTGCTTCTCCCTTTCCCTCTGTGCCACCCCTCCCCCCACCACTCATGCTCTCTCTCTCAAATAAATAAATAAAATCTTTAAAAAAATCTACTTTAAAGTCATAAAGTGCAGTTCATTTCTCAATCCATAAGATTTCATAATTTTCCTATTTTATTCCATTTCAGTATATCTTTTCTTCCTTTATTGCTTCCAAATTACTTTTCTTTATATTCCCTTTCTCACTGGATATTACAAAGATAAAATAAATTAACTTGTGTAAATCACTTAAAACAGAGCCTGGCACATTGTAGGGGCTATGTAAGTGTTAGCCTGCATGGAAAATGGAAGATCTAGGTAATTCAGTTATCTGGATGGCATCTAAAGCAAAGGGTATCGATTACATTTTTAAAAAGCTTCAAATAAGCTGAATATTAGGCCGAAGACTGGCATTCAGTTTTCCATAAATTAGGCTGATTTACCTTTACAGTTCTCTCTCTTACTATCCTCCTACAATAAAGTGACCACTGTTAGATTAGACTGCTTGGTGTTTTCCAAGCACATCCTTCATTTTCCCAACATCTTCACTCTGGAGTTTGCCATTCCCATTTTTATGCTCCTGCATCTCTACCTGTTGAAATCATAGCATCACAGAAGTTCTCTCATGCAAACAATAAGGCTTTATTTTACTTTTCTATCCATCCTTCAAGGCCTGAGTCAAATGCAGCTACTTTATGAATCAGGGGGTTTTAGAGCTGGAAGAGCTGTAGAGACTCAATGGTCTAATTCGTTTTACTAAGGCCAGGAGAGATTTGATTTGCCCAAAGACACCAAGCTACAGCTTGGGCTACAAGCTGGGCCTCCTAACTCTGCAGGGACTTCAGAGCCAAGCGTTGAGCCTCTTGGTCCTCATGGCTGGAGCCTGAACCTGACTGGTCTCCTTGCAGCAGCTACAGTACCTACGGCACTTAACACATACACCCCTTGAATTGCACTTTTTTTAGGTACAGGTCTTTTTTTTTTTTTTAAAGATTTTTTAAATTAATTAATTAATTTATTAGAGAGTGAGCGGGAGAGAAACAGCATGAGAGGGGAGAGGGTCAGAGGGAGAAGCAGGCTCCCCGCTGAGCCGGGAGCCCGATGTGGGACTCGATCCCAGGACCCTGGGATCATGACCTGAGCTGAAGGCAGTTGCTTAACCAACTGAGCCACCCAGGCGCCCTAGGTACAGGTCTTAATCCCCCAGATCTCATTCACCTTTGACACCTACATTTCTATCCCCAGAAGTCTTAGAACAGAGCCTATAACCAGGAGGCACTTAACAAATATTTGAATTAATGTATGAATGGATGTCACAGGGGAGGAGTGAAATAGCATCCCATCCCAGGGACTCCTATCTCTCAATGTCCCAAAGTTCTTTCTAACCCAGCTCTCTGAGTTGAACTACCATTTCTGGGGTACAATAAATAAAAATTTCCATGCTTGCAGAAAGTTAGTGGAACTTAAGTGTCATTATACATATGCACGCATTCACTTGCTTCACAAAACTTTCTGAGCACTCACATACATGTCACTATAAGGTGGGCACAGGAGATCTTGGAGCGATCATTTACCAAAGAAGTAGGACAGCAAATCTGGTGTTTCAATTGGTTGGACTGATTGCAAGCAATGGGGAAGAAGTGTGCACGACACAAGGAGCAATTTATTTTTTTATTTTTATTATTTTTTTTAAAGATTTTATTTATTTGACAGAGAGAGACACAGTGAGAGAGGGAACACAAGCAGGGGGAGTGGGAGAGAGAGAGAAGCAGGCTCCCCACAGAGCAGGGAGCCGGATGCGGGGCTCGATCCCAGGACTCTGGGATCATGACCTGAGCCGAACGCAGACACTTAATGACTGAGCCACCCAGGCGCCCCCACAAGGAGCAATTTATAAACTAAGCACCATGAAAGTACTGGACATGTAACACATCTTATGTTGTCTCTTTTATGGGCCTCCAATTTGCAAACTAAGCCTGACTTCTGATTTGTTTCCCTCTGGCATTCATTTTCTTTATTCAATGATATAAGGATAGCCTTCTTTTCCTTCCCCATGGAAATTTTGGTCACTGACCAAAGTTTGACTAAGCACCATTACACATGTACTTTCCCACCTGAGGGCAGTAACAGTAACAACACATGAAACATTTTCAGTTTTTCAAAGTGCTTTTATAGGTCTCTTTCTATCCTCCCCCCAACAAACTCAGGAGGGAAGTGTCAAGTGCAGGCCATATACCATAGATGTATATGTATATTACATATATATAATATGTATAATAGCTATATGTATATAATATATGTATGTAATACATAAATGTATATTAGCTAGACATCAATTTTGCAACATTGTTCTACTTTTTTTCTGGAATCTCCCTTTATGAATTTCCCCAAAGGAGGAAAGGAGGGCATCTCTCTATTACAATACCCTGCTTATTTTCTTTATCACACTAATCACAATATGTAATTATTTTATTTATTGGTTTACTTCTTTATTGTTAGTCTCCCCAAAAGGATGTAAAACCCCACGAGGACAAGGACGTCGTCTATCTTGTTCTTCTGTTGCAGGCACTCAATAAGAAATTGCTAAATAAATGAATGAATGATCAACAAAGCTATTTCTATTAAGGCATATAAGTCATAATGATAAAAGAGGCCAATGAACAGACTTCCCAGTGTAGAACTGGTTAACTATATTTTTACTTATTTATTCTTCCAAGAAAGATGATCTACAGAGGAACAAGTCATGTTTTTAGTTTTGTTACTCCTTCCTAAATAATTATGGAGAGTTTTCTCTGTATAGGGTACTGCATTAAGAATGGTAGGTGACAAGAAGTTTAAGATGTAATCCTTGTCCCAGAGGAGCCCATGTGATTACAGCAATATGATAGTGATATAAGAACATAAGGACAAATCCGGAGTAAGTGGTGCATCAACATGTGCTCTCAGTTAGAGAAAGGAGAAGCTGCCTTAGAGTGGTGTGATTGGGAAGGGATGCCTGGGGGTGTGGGGGGTTTTGAGCTGAAGATAAGCTGAATTTCTGTCATGAAAAGGGCTCACTAGAAAGCCTTTAAAAAAGATACTGTAGTTGTGTTATGCCTCAACATACCCTTGGTTTAGGTAAGGTTTTTTTTTTTTTATTTAAAGATTTTATTTATTTATTCATGAGAGACAGAGAGAGAGACAGAGGCAGAGGGAGAAGCAGGCTCCCCGCGGAGCAGGGAGCCCGATGCGGGACTCAATCCCAGGACCCTGGGATCATGACCTGAGCCGAAGGCAGACGCTTAACCGACTGAGCCACCCAGGCGTCCCTAGGTAAGTTTAATTAAAGAATAGAAATATTCTGAGATCCTCCAATAGACAGTAGCTTGTCAATGCTATAATATAGTTCTACTAGACTATCGGGCCGGCCCCATAGCAGTTTTAATGGCTTTATGTATGTTTAATCACACTTACTTGGTCTAGCTCTCTCAGCTTTAGTCCCATTAGAATTTAAAAGGTCAAGTTTCAAAAGCCTAAAAGTGATTTAAAATAGAAACGCCAACTTAACCTTAACCACAGTTAAACTAATGCTATAATAGTACTGAAAATCACACCTTGTGTAAAATATAGGAGTGAAACAAGAATACTAAAACTTTATAATTCTTTCCTGAGGTTATATTAAAAAAAGAATTTTAGTAAAATTTAAAGTCACAATTTGAATTTTACTAAAAATTATGGCTCACTGATAACTGTTGACACATATTGCTTATCTGGGAAAGCACAGAGGCCCCATTAAGTGAGTGAGAAAGGAGACTAGGTAGTCCTAACCACACGGAAAGGGAGCAATCTTTTGAAAATGACATAAATTTGTTATAGCTCTGAAGGGTAAGAGAGCACCTTAGGAGCGTTTTCTCAAGCTTGCTGGTTGGAGCTTTTGCTCTTTACCTGGAGTGTCCCATCCAGAGCCTCTCACCTTCACTGATGCTGGCATTTAAATATCTCCTGCCTGTTTTCATATAAGCCTTCCTTGACTACAATGTTATAATATGCTTTATATTAAAATGACCCCAAACTGTTATAACCTATTATGATTTAAGGGATACCTTATTTTTTGCTGCCCTAGAAATAAAGATGATTTTTAATTAAAAAATTTATTATTATTATTTTTTATTTGAGCATATTTGACAATGTTTCATTAGTGTCAGGTGTACAACACAATGATTGGACCAGTATATACATTGTGCTATGTTCACCACAAGTCTAGCTACCATCTGTCCCGATACATCATCGCTATTACAATGAAAGATGATTTTTAAGCTGCCCCTTTTCACGAATGGAAAAGTTAGAAATTAGCCTAAATATGCAATTCTCTTTTTTTAAAAAAATAGTTTTTTGCATTATTATTTAAATCACAATTCTTTATTTTTATCATAATCTCTGTTACATAACTCCATCTATCAGGAATTCTAGTTCCATTTCTGATATTTCCACACCTGCAGATATATAAGGGATTAAAAGTAGATTAAGAAATGTTACCATAAAGCAAGCAAAATCCTGAGGGAGACAGCCTGGGAGACAAGTAACAGTATACATGGAAGGTGCCAAATGGTAGTAAAACCAAAATGGGAAATCATGAAAATAAAATAACTGCATTAAAAATATATTTGGACCAGCTCCTCTGTGCTGGTGTTTTGTAATATTAACTGTTTAAACCTGCTTAAAATGAGAGCTTTGAGTTCTCAAAAACCTTTAATTCGGTTAAACATCCGCTACCCTGAAAGGGCTCCACAGAATCCCATAAAACATTATTTATCTGTGTGCGTTAACTGCACGATACTGTAATTTCCAGAATAAATGCTGGGTGTAAATTGTTGTTTATGTTGGATCCTGACTGTCTTTACGAGAAACAAAGTGAAAACGGAATCTTCACAGCTTTATTTCTTCCGTTAAAGTCTATTCTGCAGCAGGAAACATGCCTAGTGGAGTTTCTTAATGAACACTTATAAAGCCTGTTGGTTAAAGCCGAGTATATAGAATCACCTCCAAATGTATACCCTCTTTTATTCCACAGTCTTTTCATTTAAATCAAGTTAAATTAAAGTGAAAGTAGCACCATTCACATTGTTATAGTTAAGGGTCTGTCAGCATTTTTATGCAAAGCCTTGTTGCCACAAGTTTATAACTTGGAAGGGACAGAAGAAAATTAAAAGAAAAACCCACCTTAATACAGATGAGCTTGGCCTGGAAATGAATTTTTGTTTATCTTTAATGACTTAAAAGTCCCTCTTGGGGCAAAAGATATAGACATACTAGTGATTTAAGACATTTAGTCGGGATTTTCTTGGTTTTCAAACAAACAAAAAAAAAGCTTTTAAAGGCATTCCAGCTATAAAGTTGATTAAAACATGAAATTTTCTTTGTGCTTGGATTTTCTAAAGGATATTAAATATTGGAAATTCTATTGTATTGCCTCCCACCTCCTGCCACACATACAAAACGTACAACAAATAATTCCCCCATCTTTTTTATTGCAAATGGAAACTCAAGCAAGGAGAAGCTGGGGGGGGGTGGTGGTGTTTAAAGTGAAATATGGGTTGGACCATGTAAAATTTAAAAATTCTCTTTTTTGGGGGCGCCTGGGTGGCTCAGTTGGTTAAGCGACTGCCTTCGGCTCAGGTCATGATCCTGGAGTCCCTGGATCGAGTCCTGCATCAGGCTCCCTGCTCGGCAGGGAGTCTGCTTCTCCCTCTGACCCTCCTCCCTCTCATGCTCTCTGTCTCTCATTCCCTCTGTCTCAAATAAATAAAAATTAAAAAAAAAATCTTTAAAAAAAAATTCTTTTTTTATTCTTTCTTTGAATCCTGGAATCTTTGAATTCTGGAAGACAAAATGGTAATTTTGTCTTCCAGAACACCACTGTTAAATTCTAAATAAGAGCAGTCTTTCACTGCATGCATAAAGCACTCATTTAACATTTCTTCTGGAAAAAAAAAAAACTGCACAGATTTTAAGCCCAAGAATTTACTGTACCCATGAAGCAGCTGCTCTTACCTGATAAAATTGTGATGATTCTTTCTGAACGGTTATGACTTATCAGGTCAGTGACCAACAAACTATAAAATAGATTCTAACAGCCCCCAAAGGGTTGGTACAGACTCTTGAGTAAATAATATATGTAAGGGAGAATGGAACAGGAGGAGAGAGAAAGGAAAACACTGATAGAAAGAAATAAAGAGGAGAACACACACCTGAGTGACCTAGTTCGTTTGTTTAGTTGACATAGGACTGAAAGGCAGAATCCTTGAGTTTAATCCTGGCTTTCTCACTCAGTAGCACCTCTTGAGCCCACAAGTCAGATAGGAGACAGTCCTGTTTTTAGCAAGAGCAGAGGTTCCCTAGAGCAGCCCTATAGGATTTTCTGATGTATGCTATTTTGCCCTGGATTTGATGATAAGCCACAAACCAGCTGTTACTTTTGCCTGTCTTTATATGTGTATCATATACACATCATGACAGCCATTGACTCCTGGGACTATCTACCAATCCTTAAAATGAACTTCTAAGAGGAGGAGTACCAGGATGAAGCATTACGTTAGTGTGTTGTTCAACTTAAGACCTTAATGAATAGTACTGGTATTCAAATATGTTTACATTGGATTTAAAGGAATTAAAGGAAACCTTAACAAAGGGATTAGGACACCATGATAAAAATGGCCAAAGCTCTAAGACAGTATGTGTGTGCGTGGGCACGCATCTGTGTGTGTGTACAGATCCAGTCACTTACAACTACAGCCAGTATAAGGGAGGAACTTTGATCTATATACTGTACTTAAGTCAGGTTTTCCTAATTGCATCAGCTTCCCTGGAGGTCTCTGCTGCTTTATGACTAGTAGATGCTACAGAACTTCTCTCCGTTTTTTTTTTTTTTTTTTAATATTTTATTTATTTATTTGACAGAGAGAGAGAGATAGAGAACACAAGCAGGGGGAGCAGCAGGCAGAGGGAGAGGGAAAAGCAGGCTCCCCGCTGAGCAGAGAGTCCGATGCAGGGCTCGATCCCAGGACCCTGGGATCATGACCTGAGCCGAAGGCAGATGCGCTTAACCAACTGAGCCACCCAGGCGCCCCGAACTTCTCTCCGCTTTAATGGCATAGTAAGAGTTGTATTTGCTTTTCAGATCTTGAAAGAAAACCGGACAGAAATTGTTGCTTAGGTTTTAAGACCACAGATTGATGGCATCATTCTGGTCCCCACTGGAGACATATCACTGTGGTCCTCTGGTTACTCCTCACCTGACGGACTACAGCATGAAGTAAGCATGGTAAGTTTCAGGTGGGGAGGCCTCCAAACTATTACTGAAGGGAAGGCTCTGAATCTTGATCTCGCTGGAGATTGGCAAGGTCAGAGTAGAGAGAGGCCTGAGGCGGAGGCATGAATAAAATGGTTCCTGCAGATCCCATTGAGCCTGAGTCCAACGGGATTCTTAAGAGTCTAAGTCTCAAAACTTTGAGAATGGACCATTTTTTCCCCCTGGGTCAGAACTTGGGTGTTCAAGATGTGTCAAGGCCAAGAATGAAACAGCAAGGGGAGGGAAAGGAAGGAAGGACAGATAAATGAGAGAATTGAGATGGTTTTCCAGAAGATGAGTGTGGGATGTCTGCCAAACAACCAACACTATTCTTGACTCAAGACAGTGCTAGCAGTTTTATGAGCAATGGCTTCATTTCCCTCTAAAATTACACAAGTGGCATTTCTTGGAGTGATTTTGTAGAGATCATATTATGGTTGTTGTTTTTCTCCAAGGGGACCCAAATTAGGGATGGGTTAGGATGGCTACGGGAGACTTCTCTTAAGCATAGGTGCTGGACTTATCTCTCCCCACCTAACTGGGACCCTGCTGTGTTCTGTAATGAGTCCTCTTCTTCTAAATGACTGTGGAAGGGACCAGAGCCAATGCCACCTCACACCTTCCCTATCTTCCCCTGAGAGATCCAGAGATATGTTGGCTGCCACCAAGGGGAGGCAAGGAAGCAGAGTTCAGATAAACTTTTGATAAACTGCCATAGCAAACCCCTCATCAGAAGGTAGGAAAGGTCACACAGTAAAAAAAAAAATAATAAGAAAATATAACTGCTTTCTTATGAGGAAAATATTATGAGTTCTTCTCCTTTTTCAGCTTTTATGGAAGGAGATTCTGCCAGTTCCTTCAGAAAAAAATAAGAAAAAGTAGTTTTAAAATGAGATTATGCACCTTCAGGGTGCCATTAGGAAGTTTTACTGTACTGAGATGACATGAAAGCTCTGGAATTAATATCCCTGAGATGCTTCAAACCTGCAATAGCAATTATTGTACTACGTGTCCCTGGATAAATAATAGGGCCATTCAACTAATTAGCTTCAATGATTTCAGCTCCCTGTAAATTCTCTCTCACTCGGCTATAAAAATAACACTAGGAAAACTTTTGGTAAGAGAAACTTCTTTCAGGAAATGTTGTCTTTTCTTTTTTCCCCCTTCAGTTCATGATGCATCATGTGTAGAGTAACTTTCAGTCCTAATCACGACGCTAGAATGGAATATACAAAATTCGCACATTATCAATGGCCATTTGCTGCTACTGAACATACTGATTTAACTCTCTAATTCATGCCTTCTACAGAAGGCATACACATTTTGAGAAATTTAAACTAGTTTCTCAATACACACACAGTGTAAACAATCGTGTGTGCATGAATAGAGTATAAACCCCAGGTGTACATATACATATATGTATGACTAAAGAGAAGAGCAAGATTTACTAATATCCATACTTCATTACATTATCACCATGTTATTTTAGAGAATTCTGACAACATATGAGCTTTCTGATAGTGTTCATGGGATATTCATTCATTCTTTCATATTTACTGAGTGCCTATTAGATGCAAGACATGAAGTTTCTTCTTTACGTTTTCTTGGAAGAAAGGTAGATTTACTTAAATTTGGTATTATACCTCCTTAAAGTGACAAGGATTCCCCTATACTTCTGTCACCTAGAAATACCATTAAATTCTATAAATCCAAAGTGATAAAAATGTGAACTTCAATCACTCAAGCTCATACAATTCTAACATCATCAGCAATGGTCTGAAAAATCTGTGGTACAATCCCAAGAGACCTGAATTTTCTTAAAGCTTGAGGTTTTGTTTTTCTTTTTCCTTTGGGTAAGCTGTTGAGATTTCTTCTTTTCCTCTCATGGAAATTTCTTTACACATTGAAATGAAACAGAAGCTCCTCCCTGGGATGGGCTAGTGCTCCCCCTTCTAATGCTGAACGTCATCATAACAGAGGGACCTAGTGAGAGGCAGATGGTGATAAGCTTCATCCTTGGTGAAGAAATGGAGAGGAAAAGAGTCTAAAACTCTTCTTGGGCTTATCTTGTTTTTAATTAACAGAATATAATTAAAATTAAAGCCAGACAAAATGACTGGATCTTAAATCAGAATTCTGTCTAACAGTAGAGACTGCAGTCATCTGTTTGCACTCATTAGAGGTGACCTGCACTACTTTCTGGGTCTCCCATTTTGCTCCACCACTTATAGGCAAGTGCTTTTTTATTTCTTAGCCACATAAAAAAGGATTTTTCTTCTTTGTGTACGAATACTTATTAAATATATCTATAAAGACAGATGTACTGCATGTTAGAACGAACAGTACAGTAAGATAAAAAAAATCATGACCTTCCTCTGAAGCATTATGTAATTATTAAATTCAGAACAATTTCCCTAAAATGGATAATTATGTAATCTGGAAAAGAGACTTACCTTCTAGCCAGAAAGTTGAATATTACAATTTTCCCTAATTTAAGCAAGATGTGGCCAGAGATTAGGGTTTTGTTATACAATTATTCCATGTTATTCAAACATTCTTGTCCCCCCCCACCTCAAACTCTACACCCTAAGAGCCATCTAGGAGGTTTGTAATATCAACCCCCATAATGTTTCCTTCGAAGAGATCTGCAGCCTCAGCTTATGAGAAATGCAGTCGGTTCACCCTAAGAGAATATAAGTCATAACGTTTGTTTTGGAAATCTATTTTACCCAATATTTCTCAATGAAATAAATTGTGTAAATGAAATAAAACTGACACCGCAATATTTACTAAATCGCTACAGTCTGCTCTCTGCTTAACGCTCTATCACTGGTTTCTCCTTCTTGTGCAGTTTAACAGGCAAAAGAGCAAAGGGAAAAGCCTTCTGCAAAGAATGCATTTTTAAATCAATATAAATAAGGTTATAAAATAGCCAAACTTAGCATGGTTTCCTCCTTGCTTGTTACCCCTATGCATTTGTCACTTTCCTCAAACTCATGTGTATTCTTCAGTTTAGCAAAATGTGTGTGTGTGTGTGTGTGTGTGTGTATAGGAGTTCACACATGGAACTAGATCAAGAAGGTCTAGGGAGTAGAGATAGAAAAAAATACTGAAGGAAGTCAATCCCATATAAACAATATTAATGGTCTGATATTACATGTTGAAAAGGGAAAAAAAACTGTACAAATAATAAACATCCACGGTTGAAAATGACTATCAATGAAAATTAAGTATTTAATGAAGAAAAATCTTAACGAAAATTAAAAATTTTAATATCGAGTGTATACATAAAAGGAAACACAAATATTTTCAGGTCCCAACACTGTATGTTTCTTTCAGTCTGTGGCATTACACAGTCCTACTTTTTCATTGACAGTGAAGGAAACTAGACTTCTACCAGTACCTCAGTCCTCTTACTTTGCAGAACAGCTGTGAGGCAGTGTTCTTAAAGCCTTATGAAGGGAAACCCCCTGTACTCTTTGGAGATGCTCTGATTTGAGGAAGAGCAGGACTGACTTATTCATCTGTGTTCAGAAAGTCTTCTAAAGGACAATGCCTATGATATGAGAGAAGGAGGGTAAATAGGAGGCTCTGAGGGCTCCTTTGGCAATTGGGAGGTGGGGAAGGAAGGAGCCAAGCTATAAATAAAAAATATTTCTAGAAATGGTATGTGGTTGATGCATTATTAATGATCATGAAATATATCTCAATATGGAAGGGAGAGTGGCCACATCTCAAGATGGAATAGAGCCAATATCACAAAACACTTGGTCCAAACACTGCTGGCACTCTTGTGATTTTAGAAGGATTCAAAATACCCCCTAAAGTCAAAGAGGGTTTTATTAAGTGTTTGTCAGTTTACTTGATTAACCATATGGATGATACCAAAGAATTGCTATGTAGTAAAGGGATGAGACAACACAGAATGTTATTTCAACAATTTCAATTTTTAAAGCTATACCAACAATAACCGTATGAAAACCAAGCATATTGCAGTTTTAAATGTATTTTATTGTATTTTAAAATCTCTATCTTAAAACATTTTAAAACAAGTTTCATTGCCTACTGAGTCTGGCAAGTACTGTAGCTTGCTGCAGGTCAGGAACTCAAGGATTCCTGACTAATATTCCCTGTTTTAACCACTAGCTGTATTCTCTGCTAACACATTCTGGGGCTCAAAAATGTTTGCCTTTTCATATTTACCTGAACTCACAAATATGATCCAAATACTATTTAAGCCATTTTATTACAAACACAAATCTTACATGTGGAACTATATAAGAAGTTACCGTAACTATAGCCGTAATGCAGAGATGGGTGAAGATGACCAAAACAGAGGACAGATGGTCGCAAACTTAAGATTTACAACTTCACAGTGTAGTTTCACTTAGAGGGCTATATTTGTGGTACATCCATGGACATTCGTAAAATTTGCTAGGAATTCGTGAAGGGGGGAGAGGAGTAGCAGGTTAATATGCTCTTTTCTTCGCTTTTTCATTTTTTTTTTCTTTTTTGCCATCTAGATGGGAGATTTAGTCCTGCTGCCTGAATTTGAGGGTCTCTCACACTGCTCATCTGAACAATCAATTTTTACTGCTGTAGAAGATAATAATGGTAATAACACTATAGAAAAAACTACCATGACCCATAACTGTAACTTACTATAGTCTTTTAAAAAATAACTGTGCTGTATGGAGCTTCTTCATTTCTTGAAGCAGAAAAGGAGCTGACAGTTGGAGCCTCTGAGGCTGTCTATGTATCTCCTGGATGCCTGGAAGAGGCTGATCTACTTACAAAGGGAGAGCTGCTTTGGGTATGGGCCACGTGGATGAGAAAAGTGCCCCGACACTAGGAGTTTGCTGAGAACAGTCACCTTCTGGCCTGCCTGTCTTCTTGTACCAAGTGCCAGCAAAAAGCTGTTGGTGGGACATGCTAGTGCTTTATCATCTTAAACCAAGACAGTCAGGATTCTTGACTAGTTACAGGGATGCTCTTACGCAGTAAATTGTCAGTATTCCCACCAGGACTGTCTTCTGACGGTGCTTTTGATACTGAAATTTCAAAGGTCTCTGTTTACCTGAATAACACCATAAACAAAATCTCCCATAAAGCTCAATGTGTTTTTCTATTGCATTTATCAGAGAGGATGCAAAATATAAAAATTTGTTTCATCCTGGCGCACAGATTTCCACATGCTTAAGAACTCACCTGGTTTCTATGTTATGTGAAAGGATTGCCCTTATTAGACAAATTATATTCTAGACACTTTCAGAATGAAGTGGATTCACCAAGCACACTGTTTATCTTTAGATCTGGAAGCCTTCCTTGAAGCATGACTTTGCAACAAAGGAGTTTTAATGCCACTCCACTCTGTAACGCACTGCATACTAACAAGATTTATATACATTATTGGTGCCGTTAAGGAAACTTGAATGACTTGCAGTTTCTCTAGATGAGATTAAAAAAAAAAAAAAACTTAAAAAGGGTGTGCAGCATACAAATGAAATCAGATTACATTAGAAGTTGTTTAAAAGTACAAGCATACTACAGCTTGTGTACCAGCCAGGGAACACACAGCAAAGATTTGTTTTACTTCTCTTAGACAACCATTCCACAGTCACTGAACATAAACAACCATAAAGTTACAGCTGCTTTTAAAATGTCACTTAGGGTCAAACTGTATAGATGGGAAATTAGATAGTACTGAATGCTTTCAGAAAAGGACCAGCCCAGGGCGCCTGGGTGGCTCAGTTGGTTAAGCAACTGCCTTCGGCTCAGGTCATGATCCTGGAGTCGCGGGATGGAGTCCCGCATCCGGCTCCCTGCTCGGCGGGGAGTCTGCTTCTCCCTCTGACCCTCCCCCCTCTCATGCTCTATCTCATTCTCTCTCTCAAATAAATTAAAAAAAAAAAAAAAAGGACCAGCCCTATACTCTGAACAGCCAGCTCCACATTTATGAGAAAGAAATATTTCTCATCACTAATCATATGTTTTCATATACAAATACATATATCTACGATGTGATCCAAATGATTTCTCAGGTTAAGAATGATTAAATAACAGTCTCCAAAATATTCTGAAAAATTGAGTCTGGTTATCTGATAGGAAAACTGACAAAAATGAAGTAGGTGAAGTTTGGGAAATAATTAAAATTTTAGGCAGATGCTTAGATGCTCATAATTTTTTAAAATGGGAGACTCTATAGAACATGTTGCAGAAATGACTTGAGCTAGGATTTCCAGTTAAATATGCTAAGACAGGGCAATATACTTTTAGGAGGCTGAATAAAACGTAGAATAACCTGTATTAAAAAGGCACATAACAATGTCAAATCTTTAAGCTTCCATCTAGGGGATTTGCAATAAAATGAAATCATTAGGCACAGAGTGGTCACTGCTATGATGAGAAGAAAAAATAACTCAAAATTCTCATAGCTATTATTATATTAGAATAGTTCACTTTCTTCTCTACATAATAACATTGAGCATTAAAGAGCCATTTATGCATACCTTATTATTATTTATGAAATTACAAGTACACACGGTGTCTGATAACTCATCTCTCTGTATTAAATAGGAACATATATTGTTTTTTAAAATGTCTGTCTTTTACAATGTGCTAGGTAACAGCTTTCCATAGCATAATCATGAATGCATTATATAATGTGCTTTATAAGAAGTTATTAAGGATTATGACTATAGCAACGTAAACCTAATATAAATATGAATAAAGCATTTAGGAATGGTATTTTCACTTAGACTGTTACCTATATAATTTGTAGCAATACAATTATCATAGAAGAAGACATACCACATTTACAGAAAAAACTGTTTCCACGAATGTTAGTAAAAATCTTATAATGTAGGCATTTTTCTAGCAATTTCACAAAACCCATGCCTTTAAGAACATGAGAAGAATCCACAATGCCACCTACAGTATTCTTGTTAGTAATCTTGCCTTGCAGGAAAAAAAATATCAGCTTTATTTGATAAACCAGGTGCATGTAAATTTCCAAACTGCAAGTAGGTGGCAGTGGAGACATTTCTGGATGAATTTTCTCCGTCGGAAATGTAAAAGGAGGAAAAAACCTCCTTAAAAACAAGTTACAAACATACTAAAATAAATAATGTCCTGAAATGTAACCTTCCGTAGCAGATCACCATTAAGAGCTAATAAAATATTTGTCTTCAGGGACTAAAATCCTCCCAGTCCCGTAATGAAGATATCCATAGCATGAAGAGTGAATAGCACAGATGAGAAAATCAGAAAAATTGTAAAGAGAGAAGGGTTGGACAATTGTTTCCCACAAAGCCCAGAGTAAGAATTAGGAATTTGATGTGGACAAGAAACTCTGTGGTTGGCAGCATGAAACACAGACATTTAAAACTAGTAAGTTATCATTTTAAGAAGCCATTAAGAAATCTCCTGTTTGAATGTAAATTCAAGAAGAAGGCGAATGAGTTCTTTAGGATCTGGTCTTTAATGGAAAATATCAATTGAGTCCATCAAAAAACTGTGTACAACAAGAGGCTATTAAACAATGTAGACATATTTAAAGTGTGCTCGACTCTAAACAAACATTAGAATAAAGCCACCTGAATTGTCTTTCAAGGTTAATGAGTTGGCACTCAGATTCATTCTGTTCTCAAGTTTACCTGCAAAGACAAGCAGGGTCATTAAATTGTATTATCAATTCAATCTAACTTATTTGACTTGTGGAGATCATAGTAGAAACTGAGATAGTGTCCAAGAATAAATTCTGGAGATGGGTATGTGTGTGTGTGTGTGTATGTGAATATAGATGGAAAGAAACAGGTAAATGAATTCTAAGAGGAAAAAAGAAAGTTAATGATACTATTCATACCACAACCACTGTGTGAAAAGAAAGGAAAGTGAATGTCCAGATCAAAGCTTTTTCACACCATGGTTATCAAATCAGCTTTTCTCCTTGCCTTAATTGGTTAACCATGCAGTTAACAACAAAGACAACCAAGAAGTTGAGGGATGCAAGAAACCTGATGAAAGCAAATGTCACATTCTCAATACTACTGTTTCCCCTGCCTGGAACATTCTTCTTCTATTCATCTTTTAGGATTCAATTTAAAATCCACCTACTCCAGGGGCACCTGGGTGGCTCAGTTGGTTAAGCAACTGCCTTCGGCTCAGGCCATGATCCTGGAGTCCCGGGATCGAGTCCCACATTGGGCTCCCTGCTCAGCTGGGGGTCTGCTTCTCCCTCTGACCCTCTTCCCTTTCGTGCTCTCTCTCATTCTCTCTCTCTCAAATAAATAAATAAAATCTTTAAAAAAATAAAAAATTAAAAAAAATAAAATCCACCTACTCCAAAATGCCTTTCAGAATCTCCCAGGTGTGGGGCGCCTGGGTGGCTCAGTTGGTTGGGCAACTGCTTTAGGCTCAGGTCATGATCCTGGAGTCTCAGGATCGAGTCCTGCATCAGGCTCCCTGCTTAGTGGGGAGTCTGCTTCTCCCTCTGACCCTCCCCCCTCTCATGTGCTCTCTCTCTCTCTCTCATTCTCTCTCTCTCTCAAATAAATAAATAAAATCTTAAAAAAAAAAAAAAGAATCTCCCAGGTGGAATTAATCTCTCCCTCTCCTACAATATCTTTTTAAAAAACTTCTATTATAGTAATTATCACATTGCAGTATTACATTCTAGTATTAAAATCATTATGCCTGTGTTTGGGTCTGGATGACCCCCAAGTTTGCAAGTCCCAGGAGGGCAAGGGTCAGTCCTTGACAATTTTTGGTGCCATGTTCTCCAAGGAGAGAATGCTTCATGTGTGTTTATTTGAGTTAGTTGAAAGGATTACTAAAACCACTGAGGACAGTGAGGATGGCTGACCAAGAGAACAGTGGCTTGCTCTGAACAGACCCTTATAAAGCGTAAGAAATGTGGCCCCAAGCTCTACAGACTTACAAGCAGAGGGGTCCCAGAAGTGCAGACCTGAGAATCATTAGTGCATTGGCCTCATAGGAACAGTAGAGGGCGCTTTACAGCTGAGGATCCGGGCAGAGTGTGAGCTCACTGACTGGTGGGAGGAGCCTGCAGAAAACCTAGTCATTGTTTTGGTGACCTTTTAAATGTAAGCAGCAGGGGGCACAAGTCAGGCCTCCCAGCAGTGATCAAACGCCTGGGGGGAAAAAACTGCAAAATCTCCAAAAGTAAGGGCCAGCCTGAACCCAAAATTCTGATTAATAGAGAAAGTTCTTTAATGGAATTAAAGAGTTATTTAGATTTTCACCATCAAAAAAGATTTGGTGCCATCCTTCTCTACACTTCTGTTCCTCCCTCCCTTATGACACAAGAGGTTACGCTTGTTTTATGGTCGGGGAAACCCCTTGCCCCCTATGAAAGAATATCGAGAAACTTCTGTAAAAACTGCCCTGAGAGCAAAATCTCTGGAAGACATTCTTCCTCTCAGAAAGGCATTGCATCAATTTCATTCTTCTCCAGATAGCACAAAAAAATCAGCACCAGGCTAAGTAAGTACAACCAAATTTCAGTAAGGCTTTGTTTCTTGGTGTCAAAGACCTGCAACTTCTAACTGCCTGAAATACGGAATATATGTGACATTAATGTTGCAAACAACTAAAAATATTAGGAGAGTGGCTGAGGTGTCGGAGCATCTCACCTTTGGAACAACAGAGAGAAGGACAGCCCTCAATCAGGAGGTTAGAAAAACATATTTAAGAAGAAGGAATCAGGGCGCCTGGGTGGCTCAGTTGGTTAAGCGACTGCCTTTGGCTCAGGTCATGATCCTGGAGTCCCGGGATCGAGTCCCGCATCGGGCTCCCTGCTCGGCGGGGAGTCTGCTTCTCCCTCTGACCCTCCCCCCTCTCATGCTCTCTGTCTCTCATTCTCTCTGTCTCAAATAAATAAATAAAATTAAAAAAAAAAAAAAAAGAAGAAGAAGGAATCATCATCGGAGTTTGGCTCCTACCTAGTACATTTCAAGTAGCCTTACTAGATACAAAGAATGACTTGGCTAAAGGCCTATGTTAAAATTGGACCAGGATACATTTTTAAATATGTGCAGAAAATTCTAGGAGCACAGCTTTAGAATTGAAACAGCACACTTTTCTTTTTTGGTTGGAAAACTAGTTTTGGATTACCTTAATCCATAAAATTTTGTCATTCACTGTATTGGGCCATAGTAACATTGTATTTTATTTTATTATAAAGTATTATAGCATATTTCTGTTTGATGAGTTAAGATTTGAACAATGAAAAGGAACCAGTATATTGTAGTATCACTGCATGAAGATTTGATTTGCCTATTTTATTGTACATTTAAAATTTCCTACCCTGTTAAAAAAAAAACCCATAAAACAGATTTTGTGAACATATGTTTTATGAGTCAATGCCAAAATAAGGGTGGTAAATCCCTCAATCACAGACATAATCTTTAGAAGTCAACACTTAATTATCCAGCCTGTGGATTTTCCATGCTTTCTCGCCCCTCCTCCTTTTCCATATGTAGATATTTCATTGCACACAAATACTTCTTTTAGAAAGTAGGCAGACGAAAGAAGTAGAACTGTAACTCCAACTTGGTGATTTGGATACTTCTAACATCACTTTGAAATATTGTGGGCAAGGAAAAAGTTAAAGAGAAAAGATAATCAAGAGCTGGTATTAAGTAAAAATAAAGAATAGCTTTCATTTCAAAACAATATTCCATGGGTAATTTTTTTTCAATGCCCTTTAAAAAGTTTTGGTGAATTAATTGTGGTTACGATGTTTCAAACTGATGCAGTAAACAGATCTTCATTTCAAAACTTACCTACTTAAAAACATCTAAATTTTATTTAATATTGACTTTTAGATTGATTCTTCAGCAAAGTAAGAGCTTGTCATTAACTGCCAGCAGGTGGTGGTATTCACAAATAGGGTACAAGAAATACCGAAAGGGCTGTGAATATAACCAATATGTGGCTCAGATTTATGGATTATGGATTTTTAAAACATTTTTAATGGAGTTGTCAGCACTCTGAAACCACTTCCACTCCCATCTGTTCCATATGAATGTGGAAACTTGGAAGTTACCTTAAAATATGTGCCTGTAGAAAGTTTCACATTAAGAACATCAGATCTTTTTATAAAAGACAAAATACTTTCTAATTTTTAAAAAATTTTTAGGGCGCCTGGGTGGCTCAGTTGGTTAAGCGACTGCCTTCGGCTCAGGTCATGATCCCGGGGTCCTGGGATCGAGCCCCGCATCAGGCTCCCTGCTCGGCGGGAAGCCTGCTTCTCCCTCTCCTGCTCCCCCTGCTTGTGTTCCCTCTCTCGCTGTGTCTCTCTCTGTCAGATAAATAAATAAAATCTTAAAAAAAATTTTTTTTTTTTATATTTCTAGATAACAATGCACTTCAAAACAAGCACAGATATTATTCAGACTCTTCCAATGTTTTCGGAGCCTCTAGGTTTGGAATCTGGTCTATTGTCTATTCGGGGCAGACATGTATCAAGAAGGAGCACTGACTATACACTTGGGCCAAGCTAACCTGGGCCAATGCTGAATGGCAGAGTACTGTGTATACACAGTTGCTAGGGAGAAAGTATGTCTGTTCTTGTCTCCCAAAATAAAACTCCCAGGTTTCAGAGGATACAGAAGCAACAAGAGGCGGTGAACTCCAGTCATGGAGTCAACAGCTTCAGGGGCTTTAGGAACAGGCTGAAATTATTTGTTTTGACCGCCAGATGACCTCCATTGCTGCCCAGTCTGATGGACAGTCGGACCATTAGTTCTTTTAGCACACATTCTTTCCTGAAACACAGACAGCACTCTGCGTACGCACAGAGCAAGAGAGGAGAGAAAACGAGAACGTCTGAAAGGGAGAGACAGAGATGCACATCCGCAGAGAACCTTCTAAATCAGCCGTGACCCTTCCACCGGTCTCAGGCCTGGGACTGGAGGAATTCATTCCAAGCAAAGAGACAGCAAATCTTTTTCCAAAAAAATCCAACTTAAAAATCTGACTCTAGACTACAATCAGGCAAGATTACATCCACGATATGTCCAAAACAAAAACAAGGGAATGCTTAAAGCTGGTTTTTAAAATATTTCCTATAGCAACTTGATTTCTAGCTTAAAAATCGGCAATACTATTTTTTAAAAATATATGGATCAGAAATGAAAAAGGCTTACTGTGTCCCGCTTACTGTTAGTTCAGCTTTAGTGCAATATTATTTTCCACTATATGCTACCCAGCTCTTTATAAATCCATTTAATGAGTATAATTCTCTGGCCACATCACTGTGGTGTGTGAGATTCAAAATATATTTTATTTGCTTTTTTGGGAGTATGCATGTGTTTTGATGCATGTGAATAAGAAATGACTTTTGGTCTTGTTATTCTTGCAAAACAAATCAAGAGCTAAGCTTTGCTCTCAAACAACCTATTAATCCCAAGGAAAACTGAAAAGCACAAAGACTGTACTCCAAAGAGACCTATCAAAGATACTGAACTTCGCCAGAAACGGGGAGAGAAAAGGGAGTAAAAAAATGAAATTCAGGTGGAGGGTAAAATTTCCTGTAGATGAATGTATCTTTAAATAAAACAAAGTTTAAACTCATATTTAATCAGGTTTTGAACACACACACACAAATAAGCCCTCTCTCTATCTCCATTTTCTTGGGGTTGGCTGACAGAATTGCGCTTGTCCCCAGCCTCTTCTGATTTTCCTCTTGGGATAAGTGATGAGCTACGCTGCAGTAAACGAGGAAACATCTGTTTGACTTTCCGAAGCTGGCATGGGGAACTGGAGTCTGAATCAGAAATGCCACTTTCACAAACAGGTTTCCCACAGGAACCTTGCTGAAAACATGAGTCTGTTGGGGAGAACCATGGCTCCAGTGAGCAATGGGGAAAGCTGCTCTCCTCTCCAGCTATTCGAGACAATACACACTCTGTATAGGATTTGTATGTGGGGTGAGATTTAGTGGGTCCCAATATGTTAAAGAGAAAGAGTACCTGGATCCGGTTTTAATTTGGAAAGTTAGTTCACACTGAAGTTCAAAAGGCTTTAAAATGAAGTTTGATTCTAATAAATCGGGAGTCTTTTGTTAGCAAGAAACCTATGAAACTTGTGGTATGTGGGTCCTGTATATTCAGAAAAGGCACACAGAACCTCAGATTATTTTTTTTTTTAAGCACCTTGACGTGGTAGTTAAAGATCAGCACACTGTTTTCACATTTTATTTTATTCTAGTGTTGTTGCTATGTGAGTAGCTTAGGAATATCACTCTGGCTAGAGGTGTGTCTAACCCACCTGGGTTGTAACCTTTTCACTTTTTTTTCCCCTCTCCAACTAGGGAGTTGTATCTGCCCAAAGACAAACTCCTGTGGCAGGTGGGACATGCTGCTGGCCATACTCCCAAATGTCTCTTCCATTAAAAGTTTACCATCTGCACATTTTTTTTAGACTGTCCAAGTTCTCAGTTAAACTTATTTTTTTTAAACCTTTTTTTTTAGTTTGGTGATTTTTGTCTTTATGAGAAATGACTGCTTGCTGTTTGATTCCTCTCTTGGGATATTTACTCATCTCTCTCTTGAACAGGGCTCCCATTTCCTTGTCAGTACTTGCTTTGGCTGACATCATCGTGTGATTATTAACCTGTGAGTGAGCTGGAAATATTTTAGGGACAATCTAAAACAGAAACAAAAACAAAGACCAACCCAGTCTATTTAACTGAAGTATTTACTGAAAATATGTTTTGTAAGATGTAGTCTGATAGGTCTCAATGTAAATGACACACTGATGCACAAATTATGCTATATATTTCTACTTAGCTTTTGAAGGCAGGGAGCATTTATGTCAGAAAGGAGTTCCTTTATTATTCAAAGACAGTTTCCATCTATGGGCACAGATGGATGGTTGTTGCCTGTGAGATACCAATTATGCTATAGACAGCCACGAATACAGTATTGAAACTGTTAGTGCAAGAAATCAGGTCCGTATCTAGAAATCAACTGAATTTTTAAAATTCTGGTTTCTTTTCTTTATTCCTCTTCTCTTTCTCTCTCTTTTTAAAAATTCAAAAATAATATTTATACCTTATAATTACTAGAGAGAATTCTTAGGTGAATGAAATGGAAATGTTCAAATATATAGAAATTGTTTTTCTTTCTGTGAATATGACTACACTTGAACCTATAATGCTTTCATTGCTCTAAGAAAAACTCTCAGAGAAAACACCAGATGACAGAATTAGCACATTGAATATTGTTTTGCCATCAAAAAAATGTGATGGAGAGCAATCAGAACTCTTTTTCTCAAATTTGTTTTCCACATCTCTCCCCACACTCAGGGCTCTGGATGCACCTACAATATCTAGGACCTTCTTTAGATAAAATTTCAACTTATGAATTATGAACACTAAGAAGCCTTTCTTTAGGATAGAATGAAATTAAGCCATGAAGTAGGTATATGAGTTAAAAGGCCTTAGAGAGAAAAAACAAAATTAGATACTCCTCAACATACAAGATTTAACTTAAACAATACCTCAATTTTACTTCTTTTTCACAACAAGAAAATAAAGTTGAGCATAAGGAACAATAGTTGGAGAGTTCTTCCAAAATCCGTTTTAATTAAACATACACACACTTGAATGTTGAACATATCCATCTAATCAACGATTTTGGCTCTAAGGGGTCATGATCAGCATTTACACTTAGAATTAACACTTGATACTAACAAGCACTCTGTATATAAGGCATTAAGGTCTATACCCAAATTATTGCCCTATATTAATCATTAATAGCTTACAAAATGATAATTTTCTAAACCTCGCTTATTTTTCTAAAGAGGGGCTATGAACACTGGTTTAGCTTCATTTGCTATTATTAAAATGATTTGTAATTAATTCGGTATCAATTAATTTAATGCTAGATTGCCTACAAAATTATTTTCTGTATCTCTATTCTTTCCCCATTTGGCCTTAGGTACTGAGCCATGGGAGAAGTTTAGGGACTCTCTTAGAAGGGTAATTATGGAACCAAAGGCAGGGATGACTGGCAAAGTTGATATCAACAGATAAACAGAGGGAAGGGGAGAATGGTAAGGTGCATCATTTCTTGAGTGATTACATAGAAGCTGTTAATAGGTACCATTACATTACTACCTCACGTGTATGTATTATTATGCCCATTTTATAGACAACAAAGCTTAAGATCAGAGAATTTAAATGACTTCCTTGAGATCATACAGGTAGTTAATGTAGTAATCATTTGGGGTTTGGAATAGTTTACGAAATGAATCTCGTAAAATCCTCAAAAGAGAGACATTACTCTGTAGAGTTTCTAAAAAGAAAACTTGAAGAAGTCTCCAATCTAATATAATAAGCCAATTTTAAAAATGGGAAGACGATGCAAAGTACATCAGTCCTGGGTAACCTAACAAGTAGTAGCTAACACTCAGAATGGTAGACAGAAATAATAGGATTATAAAGGACTACTTTAAAAAACAACAAAACCTGTATTACGTATCGTACTTGAGAGTGGCACAGTTCTCCAATATATGAACTTTACGTGAATACAGGCAATCCCTGAACTTACAAACTCCTGAGTTACCACGGATAATGTATATCTACTGCTGCTTCCGACAGGGAGTGTCTGTGAGAAATGCTTGTAAGACTGAAAATAATTTGTTGGTACAAAGTGGAGAGATTCAAGTCAAGTTTTAAGTTTAATGCTATACCAACTAAAATCACAATAAGATTTTTAAGGCATTTGATAAAAATAATTCTAAAATTTATAGGAAAAATCAAAAGGAAAATAGCATTTTGAAATTTTGAAAAAGAAAAGTAATGACTAACATTAACAATTATTGAAACATTAAAGAGCTACAACATGTCCTAGTACTGGTGCACAAATACTCAGATCAATGTAACAGAATAAAGAGCTCCTTTTATATGTAATACATTAATATATGATAAATAAGGCACACAACTAAAAGAGGGTGATTCAATAAATGATTCTGAGAAAAGTAGCAATTTGGAAGGAAATAAATTTAGATGCCCATCTCGCAGTAGATGTCAAAATAAATTCCACCTGAATTAAATATAAATATAGAAGTCAAATTATAGAAAACCGGAAGAAAATGGAAAGTTTAATAAATCTCTGGAGGAAAAAAAAAGGACATTTTAAATTAGTAGTGGTAAAATAAGTAAATAAATATTAGGTTAACAAACAAAAACCACTCCTGTGTGTAACAAGTATCAATCTATGCGACACAATGTCGTATAAATGGGAAGAGCTTTAGGATGCTGACCCTGAGAGATATACATTCCCAGGAAGAGTTAACCTGCTATGTGGTCATATTCTTGTCCAAAATCAACTTAACCCACACTGTCCAAATTATTGTGCTTCATTGCTCCTCCACCTTGAATACCATCATTTGAAAAGTCATTTATTAACTCTTCTTTTGAGACAATAAATATGTTTTGAAGGACAATGGAGGTACTAATCACTCACAAATTGACAAGGAACAAATCAGCTCAGCTCCTACCTCTATCTGAGAGAAGCCATGCTAAGATGAAGAGAACTTTGACTGGTAGGGAGGAAAAGTAAATAATTTGGGAGTTTTAAACACTTTGTATTACTAAAAAAAATGAAAATAACTTTATTGTATTTTCTTAATCCTAAAATAATAGAAACACATAGTAAAAATTTAAATACAGAAATACAAATAAATAAAAGTCACCAAAATATCTCAACATTTGTGACTTTTCTTTCAGATATCTGCTTTGCATACATGCATGTGCTTGCACATACACACGTAATTTTAGCAAAATACAAAATACAAAAAAGTAGTTTTTTACATGATGTTTTATAACAATGCTTTTAAACCTTCTAAAATGTCGTGACTAATTTTCCAAATTAAGTAGGTTGTTAGCATTATGTTTAATGATTACATAGCATCCATGATCTGGATACATCATAACTTATTTAACAAATTTCCCACTGATGGACACCTAAGTTGGTTTCCAGGTTTTCACCATAGTGATCAAGACATCAAGGATCAAGTATGATAGGTTTGTTCAGTTTTGGTTGGTACTTGGTAGTAAAGAGAGCAGTTCAGAATTTCGTGATTCCAAATGCACTCCTTCAATCCAACCAGCCTATTTGGAAAGAAGCTTCCTCTTTGTTTCTGCCTCACTTTAGAATCAGTTCACTTTCCTCCCTGCTCAGCCTGGACTCCAGGGTCAACCTCCTTTTGCCTCCTAGAGAGCTATCACACTCATTGGGCCATTCCCAACTTCTTGGATCAATCTGAACATTTGCTTTTCCATCCTTCCTGGGCCACTGAGCTCACCAGAAAGAAACAGCATACTTAAATGACTGACATCTTTTTTTTTAAATTTTTTTATTCTTATGTTAATCCCCATACATTACATCATTAGTTTTAGATGTAGTGTTCCATGATTCATTGTTTATGCATAACACCCAGTGCTCCATGCAGAATGTGCCCTCCTCAATACCCATCACCAGGCTAACCCATCCTCCCACGCCCCTCCCCTCTAGAACCCTCAGTTTGTTTTTCAGAGTCCATCGTCTCTCATGGTTCGTAAATGACTGACATCTTAATTTATGATTTCAACCCAGGTTCTTCATGTTCTTTGGGAGTCCTTTATTTCATTTTTGCTAGGTTCCATGTTTTGTTTCCCGCAAGGGCTGTGCCAGACTTTTAACACTCTTTAGCTTCAACTCCATTTCCACTTCTATATGATCTCTGTTAGTATTTCTTAAATTTTAGTATGCATAACTGCCACCTGCAACTTTTTAATAATGCACATTCAGGGGCCCTGCCCTCTAATATTTTGATGCACTAAGTCTAGGGTAGGCCTGGGGAATCTCCATGTTTAGTAAGAACCCAGGTGATGTAAATCTTCATCTTATCTCTTCCAGTCCTGACTTCAAAGAGGAGGAGGCTCTGTCCCCTTCCAAGGTCAACCATTCCACATTGCTACAATTTCCATTGCCTCTTCTCTTCTCCGAGATAACGCTTCATCCTGTGTGCCTCTGCTATGTAATATTTTCAGTCTCTTCTCCTCCACCAGCTCTTCTTAGAAAAGGCTCAGTTTTTCACTACAGAAAAAGCCTTCTTTTAACATTAAATCCCTTTCTGTTGCTTCATCCTTCAGCACTCCACTGGACTTTCATTTCAAACAGTCTCTACTGCTGCTTCTACTTGTCACCTCCCACTACAGTGTAAACCTGAGCAACATGAGTTTGAACTGCATGGGTTCACTTAATACATGGATCTTTTCAATACATAAGTACTGTAAATGTATTTTCTTTTCTCTAGCTTACTTTATTGTAAGAATAAAGTATATAATACATATACAAAATATGTTAATTGATTTTTTCTATTATTGGTAAGGCTTCCATTCAACAATTGGCTATTAGTAAAGGGAGTCAAGTTATATGTGAATTTTGACTGTGTAGGCGTCAGTACCCCTAGCCTCTGCATTGTTCAAGTATCAATTGTATTTCCTTAACCATAGGATTTTGGCTCCCACCTGGAAAGCTACTCTAAATCTATTCTTTCAAAGTACCCAGTGACCCACTAATTGCCAATCCCAATGACTTCTCAGTGCTTACTCTGTCTGATCTCACTGCCCCTCTTTGAGCTTATTTTCTCCCTGGTTCTCCTCCTGTCTCTCTGAGGCATCCTTTTAGGCATCCTTGTTAGTTCCTCTGTCTGCTTCTTTGTATGCTAGCATCTCCCAGGATATTATCTCCAGGCCTCTTGTTTTCTCAGGATATTATCTCCAGGCCTCTTGTTTATGTTAGCATCTCCCAGGATATTATCTCCAGTCCAAGGGATGGATCCCTTGGGCTTGAACTTTCAGCTTTAATACAAGGAATCTTAAACCTGTATCCATCTCTCAAAAACCCTTATTTAAAGCTCTAAACCTATAGTTTCAAGCTCCAGGTGTGTAACTCTTTGAACTTGAATGATGAGTTTGGTTTTGGACATTATTTGCTTAAGAGTTCTTAGCTGCATGGCAGAAGCTGACTCAAGGTCAGAATCAGGGGAGCTCCTGAGGGCTAGGGGACAGGAACCACAACAAAAATCCAGCAGTGCACCAATTACAGTCGTTGCTGCTGCTATGACCTATGAGTATAACAGCCAGATGTCTTCACATCTTTGTATCACATGGTCAAGATGCAAAGTCTTCAAAGAGGTAGTGTCATTTTGGCTAAACCTGAATTATGTGGTTGGATCCTGGCAGCACCAGATTTGGTTGAGGAAGGTTCTGGTAGTGAAAGAGAACCACTATCTCTTAACTAATACCACACATAATAGGAGATAACACAGAAAGCATTCAGAGAGTTTATAGGAAGGGAGAAGTGTTGACTGCAGATGGCCAAATAATGCCCACCATAGAATACTATATAGTTGATTGGTCCCTAATGTCTTATAAAATAAAGTCTAAACTATCAACAGGAGGTGATGGGGATGGATCTACAGAGGAAGACCATCCATATTCTTTACAACTAACCCTAACCTACCCCAGCCATTCTCGTTATACATTCTCTCACATAGCAAGTATTTTCATACAACTTGCCTTTGTTTCCTGACATTTTCTCTTCCTACGGTATCCCCACTTTCCTTCATTTGGTTGAGTCTTACTCATCTTTCAAGAGTCAGCTAAATGTCACCTCCTCTATGAAGCCTTCTCTGATTCCTCTGGGCAGAATTAATTTATTTTGTTCTCCTTCTACTTAGCATTTTGCTGAAAACACTCATATATCTCAATGATTAGGGTTAGCTGCACACATCTGTTTTCCATTGGATTATTAGTTCCTTGAAGGCAGGGACTGGATCTTATTCATCTTTATATCTTCAGTGTCTATATCAGTAAGCACATTTTAAGGAAGAATTAGGAAACAGAAGAGGTGATGTTGCTATAATGAGCTAAGGTCTCTTAGCTTATGGTTTACATTTTTCAGCTTAATTTCTTTTGCCTCATACACTGTACTTGCCTAATCATTTCAAATGAAACAGTCTATAGAGTTCTAGGTCAACTTCACTCTGGGTCAGGTAACTTTTCTTATTTCTTATTCTTCAGCCGAAGGAAGCAGAGAGTAATGTTCCCATTGCTCTTCACAACTGAGGTGTCATCAGTACTTTCAGAGGTCTAACAAGCAATTCAATTTTGCTTAATTGATAAATGTTTCTTTCAGAAGCACAGACTGAGGTACTTGCATACATTTCTCTGTATCTAAGACAGTAGGCTTAGAAGTAAAAACGCTAAAAGACTTTAGACAGAGGATATTATATCTAACAATGGAAATAAGTGTCTGTGGTTATGAGTCAGTTTCCTATTGGTAAAAATGCTTCTGTGAGATGTCTGCAAAATAATATGGTCGATAAGCATCACAGGCATAAAGGGAAATTTAAATTTCTCTTTTAAGAAGATTTCTTTTACATTATGAAAAGTATCTTAATTGAATAATACATTTCTTCAAAAATTAAGAGAATGCTTTTGATTATCCAAAAGTTTGGAGAATAAAATACAATCAGAAGATGAAATTTGAAAGGAAACTGTTACTTTAAATTAAATTAAATTAAATTTATCAAGTGTAACAAGATAAATGTTAAATTTATCAAGTGGACATTCAGTAGTAGCTGAGGATTAAAGCTGCATTTCTAGAAAACTAATATTTCATACCTAATCTGTGCTTTAGGCATCCCACAAAACCTTAAGGTGACAGACCTTCTGTCATTTGTGGATAGTCTAATTCCTCTGAACTAAAATTAATTATTAAAGAAGGTGGGATTTACATGATGAGTATGTGGAATATTCCTGTTAAGAAGCTGTTTAAAAAGACTCAAAATCTGAAGATGTTGAATTAATTTCTTTTTTGGTTGATTTTGACCATATTCTACAATCAATGGCTTTTCCAATTTTTAGATCCTGAGATATGTTCCAAGGGAAGGGAAATTTGGGGATATGGGATTTTGGCCACTTAAACAAGTGGAAAGATTTTAACAAAAGTTGATAGAAAAGTACTCAATGAATAAAAAAGGGGATTTTCCTCAGCTCTATTTGTTCTAAGAGAAATCAATAGCTAGTGGTGATGACCTCAGTGATACGGGAAACTACCCAGCACATACTCTAAAGGAGAATTATGCTTTGGGTTTATATTATATTCCTAAAATATTTTCTGGCATGAAGAATCTGACTTAAAATTAACATGCACACGTTATTCTTATTTATTCTTCCAGATCTAATACAGTCACTGTCACTGCAAAGCTTTCTCTGACACACCAACACAAAGCTAATCACTCTCCTTTCTCAGTTCCCATGTCACATTTTACTGTTTTTAATAATTTTCTTGTATCTCTATCCCCCATTAGGCCCTGAGCTCATCTTGGGCAGGGAGCCGACCATATTCATTTTGTATTCTCAACACTTGCACTGTGCCTGATGCATAAAAGATGCTCAGTAAACGTTAGTTGGATGAGTGAATAAATGAAAAAATAAATTACATGTATAAATCCCAGTACAACCATGGGCAATAAGAGTAACAAGAAGAGGGCGCCTGGGTGGCTCAGTTGTTAAGTGTCTGCCTTCGGCTCAGGTCATGATTCCAGGGTCCTGGGATCGAGTCCCACATCGGGCTCCCTGCTCCGCGGGAGGCCTGCTTCTCCCTCTCCCACTCCCCCTGCTTGTGTTCCTGCTCTCACTGTGTCTCTCTCTGTCAAATAAATAAATAAAATCTTTAAAAAAAAAAAAAGAGTAACAAGAAGAGTGACACGAGAAAAGAATGAAAGCATGCAAAATCTTGGATGTGTTAATGACACTGAATCCAATTCTAAGGATAACAGGAACCTTTGAATAATGGCAGCATGGTGACTCTAATAAGATGCCAAGAGTAAATTTGTGAAGTCCAGCTGGACAATTAGTAGTCCAGATGAGAAATGGTAAGGTTTGGGCTAGGGCAGAGATGGTGAGGAGTAATGGATGCATCAGAGAAACATCTAGGAGGCAGACTTGATAGCATTTGGTGAGAGCTAGATATTGGGGTGGGGTGAACGAAAGAGTGAGTCAAAGATGATTGTACCATTTACCAAAAGAAAGTAGAAGAGATACAAGTTTTAGGGGGGACAAAATTTCAAGCATGTTGAGTTTGGGGTGCTGGCGAAATATCCATGCATCACTATGAGGGAGGGACTATTCCTATCCCCTCCCCTAACACACAAGGCAACTGAGGCTGAGGAGTTTCCATAACTTGCCAATTGGTAGACCCAGGAGGCAGCCCCAGACCTGCCTCCAAAGCCCATGCTGTTAACTCCCATGCCATACAGCATAGTGATCCTTTGTTTAAAGAAAGTACCAATAGACAGCAAGCAGAGTTGCCCTGTTGACTTTCTTCCTCCTGAGGCTTAAATGTGTCTCAACTGAAGCAACCATGCTGGAGGGCAGGGCTACTGAACAGCTTCCAAAGCTAGGCGATGGTATTCTTTTTTTTTTTTTTTAAAGATTTGTTTATTTATTTGACAGAGAGACACAGCGAGAAAGGGAACACAAGCAGGGGGAGTGGGAGAGGGAGAAGCAGGCTTCCCGCTGAGCAGGGAGCCCGATGTGGGGCTCGATCCCGGGAACCTGGGATCATGACCTGAGCCGAAGGCAGACGCTTAACGACTGAGCCACCCAGGTGCCCCTAGGTGATGGTATTCTAAAAGCCCTGTTTCCCACACGTCTCTGCCTAAACAGATGGCAGTGAAGCCATAGGCCACTGGAGAAAGACATGGAACAGAAAAAAAATGGTGGATCCTCAGGGCACTGGTAGAAGTGCAAAGGTCTTGTTCAGGTGAAAGAAAATGTGTAATAAAATTCACCGGTTCAGCTGAACAGGTAATTACAGAGTTAATAAAACAAGAATTCCTGACACAACAGATTCTAACACTGCCATGGGTGTCATAGTCACTAAGTGACTTTTTAGTTTGCTGATCATTGATCCACTAGACACTAACAGCTCCAATCGGATCAATACGGGATAACATATGAGGAGGACTTTTGCATGTTAAAAATCTACTGGAAATTTTACATGAAAGAGTTCATTATCTGGGTAATGTGACCTGTGTCCAAATGATACATGTAGACCATTTGTCATGTTTTTTAATGGCAAAAAATGAATTTTTTCCCTAAAAGCTTAATTATGTGAAAAATTCCACTGCCGAGAAATTGAAGCCACGTGGGTGTCATGAATGTGTAAACATGTTAATTTGAGAGCTGTGATACCTACAGAGGTACATTTTTTTTATTTTTTATTTTTTTTTATTCTTATGTTAATCCCCATACATTACATCATTAGTTTTAGATGAAGTGTTCCATGATTCATTGTTTGTGCATAACACTCAGTGCTCCATGCAGAATGTGCCCTCCTCAATACCCATCACCAGGCTAACCCATCCTCCCCCCGCCCCCCTCTACAACCCTCAGTTTGTTTTTCAGAGTCCATCATCTCTCATGGTTCGTCTACCCTCCGATTTCCCCCGCTTCATTCTTCCCCTCCCGCTACCTTCTTCTTTTTTTTTTTCTTAACATATATTGCATTATTAGTTTCATAGGTACAGATCTGAGATTCAACAGTCTTGCACAATTCACAGTGCTCACCATAGCACACACCCTCCCCAATGTCTATCACCCAGCCACCCCATCCCTCCCACCCCACCCCCCACTCCAACAACACTCAGTTTGTTTCCTGCGATTAAGAATTCCTCATATCAGTGAGATCATATGATACATGTTAAAGAGGTACATTTAATCTCACTTTCTCAGCTTCCCTCTCCCCAGCAGGTCACCTCCTCCCCTCCTCCCCTTCTGAGGGCCAGGTAATGCTCTGTTCTTGAGTCTTCCTCTCTCTATAGCCTGGGAGAGTCCCACTTTTCCTGAATCCCTCTCTCCTGTGCTTACAGTTCTCCTCCTAGGAGCTTGTTTATCCAAGGCCAGCATTTAACTCAGGATCTCTTCTGCTATCTTTATCACCCTGGGGCCCTGTTGTTATGTGCAGTTTTACCAGAAGAAAGTAGATACGAGAATATACACGTGGCAAAGAACTCACATATCCCTTGGTTCTAGAAAGACATGGCTTAAAGCAATAATGATAGGCTTGTTCATGGAAGCCAGAAAAATTAATAAGAGTTCTAGTAAATGTATTTTATATATTTGGTTCTGAGTATTTTACTGAGACATAATTTACATAAAATACAATTGTTTGTAAATATACAGTTGGATGAATTTTGACAATTTATGTACACAGTTGTACAATCATTTTAGTAAATCAAGAAGTTTGATATTTCCATCACTCCAAAAAGTTGCCTTATGCATCTCTGCAGTCAGTATACTCCCTCCATCCCTGGCCCTGGCAACCATCGATCTATTTTCTATCTATGGATTTGACATTTTAGCAATGTTCTATAAATGAAATCCTATGATATTTAATCTTTTATGTCTGGCTTCCTTCAATTAGCATAAACTTTTGAGGTCCATCCATGTTATCTGTATCAGCAGTTTATCACTTTTTATTGCCGAATAGTACTTCATTCATTATATGGATATACCAAACTTTATGTGTTCACCAGTTGATGGGTGCTAGAGTTGTTTTCAGTATTGGACTATTGTGAGTAAAGCTGCGATAAAGACTCAAGACAGAATCTGTGTTCAGACCTAGGCAGTCTAGGTTTACAACCATGATTTAAAGCGCTCCACTCCACTGATGCCCCATCAGGAGCTGCAAAGCTCTTTGCCATCATCATGGCACCTCTTTTCTCATGTTCTTCTCACTGCTCCTGGAGCTCTCCTGGTCCCATATCAAGCACAACACAGTTAGGCAAGTGGGCAAAAGCAACAGGCCTTCAAACTGTGATTTAAAGAAAGCCTTTGTATTCCCAGACTAATTGAGGGAATTTATTTGTAAAGAAATCCTCTAATTTAGGTATCGTTAAAGAGAAGATTTAGAAAATAAGAAAGTAACATTGTGGCCACCATCTGGTGGTCCACAGTTTAAGTTCTAACATGGCACTTAAAACTTCTCTTACCCAGAAGGGCTGATCTAGCATACTTTATTTTCTTTGGAACAGCATACGTTTAATATAAAAACAATGGAAAAATACTTGCCAATGGTGTGACTTTACACTCATACTGTTTAGAAAAACAAAAATAAAAATAGACTTACAAGAGAAATAGTACTATCTAACAGTCTATGGACAGGTAAGACAACTTTAAATTTTTTTTCTAGTTTATTGCAGGCATATATTTTTAGTACTATAACAATAAAGAAAACCTGAATAACAATAGCTAAAAATAACTAAGTATGTTCTAGAATTTTAAAAAATTACAATCAAACATATACTTGATTCTTTGTGCACAAAACGGCAAGAATGTCAAAGAAAACTGAAATCCAAAGATCATACAAGTTTAGGGGTGCCTGGCTGGCTCAGTTATAACAGTGTGTGACTCTTGAGGTCAGAGTCATGCATTGGAGCCCACGTTGGGTGTAGAGATTACTTAAATAAATAAACTTAAAAAACCCCAACAACAAAGATAATAAAAGTTTGTCTCAGCAAACAATGTAAGTTAGAAAATTCTTATTATGTTTGAGGCATCTGGGTGGCTCAGTTGGTTGAGCCAATGACTCTAGGTTTTGGCTCAGGTTGTGACCTCGGGGTCATGAGATTCAGCCTGGTTCTATGCGCTCAGTGCAGAGTCTGCTTGAGACTCTCTCTCTCTCCCTCTTCCTCACCCCTCCCATTCCCTGCTCTCTCTTTCTCTTTCTCTCTTAAATAAATAAATAAAGCTTTTGGGGCTCCTGGGTGGCTCAGTCAGTTAAGCGTCCAACTCTTAATTTCATCTCAGATCATGATCTCAGGGCCCTGGGATCAAGCCCCGCGTCAGGCTCCATGCTTAGCACGGAGTGTGCTTGAGATTCTCTCCCTCTCCCTTTGCCCCTCCCCTTGCTTGTGCTCTCTCTCTGTCTCTCTCTAAAATAAAATAAATCTTTAAACAAAATAAATCTTTAAAAAAAAGGAAAATTCTTATGTTTGTCCAAATTTGAACTGCATAATTGTTATGTCTTTCTTTTTTATTAGATTAAAAAATTATTATTATTATTACTTTTTTAGAGAGTGAGCATGTGAGGGGGAGGGGCAGAGGAGAGAATCTTAAGCACACTCCGCACTGGGGGTGGAGCCCCACACAGGGCCGATCCCACCACCCTGAGATCATGATTGAAGCCTAAATCAAGAGTCGGGAGCTTAACCAACTGAGCCACAAAGGAACCCCAGATTTAAAAACTGTTGTAAAAATTTCAAACATGTACAAACATAGAGAATATAATAAACTTACTGTTCTTAGCACCAGCTTCAACAATTACCAACTCATGGCAATTCTGTGTCTTCTATCTCCCATTCACTCCTCACCTCCACCCAAATTAATGCTTTTTTAAAAAAACTTTTTAACTTTGAAATAATTTTAGATTTTCAGAAAAGTTGCTAAAATAGATTTCCCATATATCCTTCATCAGCAACTCCCAATGCTAACATATTGCAAAACCACAGTATAACTGCTTAACTGCCCAAACCAAGAAACTGCTCTTATTTTTCTGTAAGAAAAACTGCACAATTTTTGTGCTCCTCTGCTGAATGCAGATCTACCCATTTGAGGGGACGATAACTATAAAACACCATCCATCCTTAGCAGCTTTGCAATTTCTTGTAATTATTTTCTTAATTTAGATAAAAGAGAGCAAGTGTTTTAAGATCTCTGAAATAGCCATAAACTAATGAAATTTTTATTTAACAAGATGTTTGGGAAAGTCAAGCTCCTATTTTAGGGACAGAATATGATCTAATAATTATCCAAACACAGAAATACCATAAAGTTTTGGCTCAGACACATTGGCTATTTCTAAAATATAGATAATTAATGTCAAGAGATTCCTGCTCTGAGTCCCCCATTAGGATGTTCAAGAGTAAATGAGTTTCTCCCTGCCACTCAGAATTCCCTATTACTAATTATGAAATATAATGAGTTATCTAAGCCATCAAATATTTGGGATCCTGGGTCTGAGGACCTTGTGGGGGTCAGCCTTGGTTCCCCTAGGCAGGGTGACTGGGACTGCACTTAGTGTAGCTCCTTGAGAACTGGCAGGGTTGGGATGCTGTGCCTATTTGTCTTTCCAGTAAATACGTGAACTACAGCAAGAAACACAGCCCAGGCTATTTGGGAGCTCAGAATTTTGTCAAGGTCATCAAAATATTCACATATCTTTAGCAACTTGAGAAAAACTCCAAAGCAGCATTAACAGCAGTGAAAAATAAAGAGTTTAGGGTTTTTAGACAAAATATGTAACTGATGAGGGAATACAGAGACAAGCTGTGATGAAGGTGGACTGGGAAAGAGAACTGGAGAAAGCATTCCAAGAGAAGAGCTGCTTGAAATTCTATCTAAAGTTTAAGTGCACATGATTGAGGCAATGTAACCTAGTGGTTAAAGCCAAATTAGCTCTAGAGTCAGACTGCTTGGATTCAAATAACAGTTCAACCCCCTCTTGCTCTGTGGCCTGAGACATGTTCTTTTTTTTTTTTTTTTAAGATTTCATTTATTCATTTGAGAGAGAGATAGAGACAGAGAGAGCACAGGCAGGGGGAGCGGCAGAGGGAGGGGGAGAAGCAGACTCCCTGCCGAGCTGGGAGCCCAACATGGGGCTCCATCCCAGGACCTGGAGATCATGACCTGAGTGAAGGCAGATGCTTAACCATGAGCCACCAAGGTGCCCCCTGAGACAAGTTCTTTAACCCTTTCAAACCCAGCTTGACCCCAAGTGCTTATATTATCCTCTGCTACCTACAGATACGGCAGGCTTGGGACAATGAGAACCACACAGAGGAGATCAAATGTTTGTTGATTTGGCTGACTAGCGATATTTCACCTTCACTGAAATCTGGGAGGCAGGCAGGGGGTGGGGTCTCATTGGCTCCTTAATATTCATCTACGGTTGTAGGTGAGGGCTGGTTACAAGCTGCTGCCCCCCTCCATTTCCTTCAGGGTGGGGAAGTAACTTAAGTATCAGAAGGACAGTGTGCTCTCAGTCTGCCTAATTGGCCCTTCTGTCTGGGCGTCTTGTACCTAGCTAGTTGCCCATGGGCTTGAACTCCAGCCAGGGCAGAAGGGGGACTCTGGTCATCCTCCTTCCCTGAGACCAGACTCCACTTCCCTCCAGTCCCACATGGAACTCCCTGGTGAATCCCTGGGTTCTCACCTGTCATTCTTTAAACCCTCAGTCTGTTTTGATGCCATTCTCTGCCTAGTACTCTTACCTTGAATGCTTTGGGTACAACTTTGTAATTATTTGCCAAGCTTAAATTTAGTTCCAGTAAAACCAGCTGCTCCCTCCCTTTCAGCATCCCTAAATCTTCCTCTCACACTGCTTCCTGTTTCTCCTTAGCTAAATCCCACACAGCCCCTTCTCCTAGAGGGAGCTACCAACGTGTTGACTGACTAACCCAACACCATTGACGGCAAACATTTGTAGTTGTTCTGATTTTAATGAGATGATCCTTTATAATAATTTTTTGAAAGGAGGTCATGATTAGAACTGCTAATAAAGATAAAGAACAATTTCTGGAGATCAGTTTCTTTTAAGACATTCTAGATCAAATAGGAACTTTATGATGAATTTGAAACATTAAAACAGACCACTCATGGGTAGTTGTCAGAACATGCAGGAAACATTGTTTGCTATTTTAGCATAGGTTATTAACGAAATGGAATTCCTTTTCTTGTACTCAGAGACACCTGGGCCTACGGCATCTCTGCCAATTCTGCAGGTGGTCATCTGTGAAGGAGGCTTGGATATGAGTACATAGGTGACGTCTATGTTCAGATGTATTCTATCACCATGTTCAGAAATAGCTTCTGAAAAGTACAGGTGGCACACTGTGGAGAAAAAAAATACACTTGCACTTGATATGTCTCTTTGCTATAAGTAACTCAGGGGTTCAGATATTCTGTGACAATTTCCTTCTCCCCTTATATTAGAGTCAAGCAGGATATATTTTAGCAGTTATAGAGGCGTGGAAATCTTAAAGAAAACTGGATTTTAGCCAAGTCTGGGAGGACCTGGCTTTTATGGGGGGCCAAAGAATTTGGCATAACATACATGATAAGACTGAAAGCATTTGGGTTTTATTCACAATTCAACAGAATTCTCCCGCAGTAGTCATTAAACTCCAATCAGGTTACCAGATCAGTAGTTTTCAGCATAGGATGCCAGGCAGTGCACACTGAAATTCTTAGTTGCTTGAGATTTACGGAAGTCATATTGAAAGACATGGAGGTATGGATTAGTCTACAAAGCAATTAAATGGAGAGATCTCTCACAGTAAGCCTGAGGCCTCTTGTGACACTCAGAGAGGGCCATTTTTTATGCTTTTGGTGTATTCACTGTCTAAGCTCTACAAATATTCACAGCTGTCTTTAAATATTCTTCTGGCTTTTTGCTCAATGGTCAGGATGTTATTAGGGATGGGAAAAGCATTTAGCAACATATTTTAGCCATTTCTGAATGAGCAGTGAGTAAGATGGGAAAGGTGAGTCTATTTATTTATTTATTTATTTATTTATTTTTTATTATTTTCTTTTTTTATTCTTATGTTAATCCCCATACATTACATCATTAGTTTTAGATGAAGTGTTCCATGATTCACTGTTTGTGCATAACACCCAGTGCTCCATGCAGAATGTGCCCTCCTCAATACCCACCACCAGGCTAACCCATCCTCCCACCCCCCTCCCCTCTAGAACCCTGTTTGTTTTTCAGAGTCCATCGTCTCTCATGGTTCGTCTACCCCTCCGATTTCCCCCGCTTCATTCTTCCCCTCCCGCTACCTTCTTCTTCTTTTTTTTTTTCTTAACATATATTGCATTATTTGTTTCAGAGGTACAGATCTGAGATTCAACAGTCTTGCACAATTCACAGCGCTTACCAGAGCACATACCCTCCCCAGTGTCTATCACCCAGTCACCCCATCCCTCCCACCCCACCCCCCACTCCAGCAACCCTCAGTTTGTTTCCTACAATTAAGAAGGGAAAGGTGAGTCTAAGAGATGAACAGAAAGCATATTTCTGCCTACTGACATTTCTTTTTTCTTCCAAATTTATTGAGATACAATCGACATTTAACATTATGTAAGTTTAAGGTATACATGTTGACTTGACACACTTCTATGACAAAATGGTTACCACATAGCTTTTACTAATACCCCCATCAGCTCACATAATTACCATTTCTTTTTTTGTTGTGAGAACATTTAGCAACTTTCAAGTATATAATACAGTATCTTTAACTATAATCATAACACTTCATTGAATCCCAGAACTTACTCATCTTCTAACTGAAACTTTGCATCCTTTGAACCAACATCTCCCCATTTCCCCCACCCCCACCCCCTAGTAACCATCATTCTACTATCTGTTTCTACAAGTATAATATTTTTAGATTCTACATATAAGTTATTATATATAAGTATTTGTTTTTCTCTGTACATCTTATTTCACTTAGCATAATGCCCTCAAGTTTCATCCATGTTGTTGCAAATGGCTGGGTTTCCTTCTTTCTCATGGTTGAATAATATTCCATTGTATGTGTATATACATATATATATGTAACATATACATTCATCTGTAGATGGACACTTAGGTTTGTTTGCATATCTTGTCTATGGTGAATAATGTTGTAATAAACATGGAAGTGCAGATATCTTTTCCAGAAACTGTTTTTGTTTCCTTTGGATATATACACCCAGAAGAGGAATTGTTGGATCATATGGCAGTTCTACTTTTAATTTTGGGGGGAAAATTTATACTGTTTTCCATAGTGCCTGTACCAATTTATATTCCCACCAACAGTGCACCAGGATTCCCTTTCTCCACATCCTTGTCAACACTTGTTATCCCTCGCCTTTTTGATGGTAAGCCATTCTAACAGATGTAAGGTGATATCTCACTGCTGTTTTGATTTGCATTTCCCTGATGATTAGTGATGTTGGGCACCTTTTCATGTACCTGTTGGCCATTTGTATATCTTTTTTTGGAAAAATGTCTATTCAGTTCCTCTGCCTATTTTCAAATTGGATTTTTGTTCTTGTTATGATTTGTATGAGTTCTTTATATATTTTGGATATTATCCCCTTATCAGATATATGGTTTGCATATTAACTCTGAATGGATTAAATACTTAAATATAAGACCTGAAACCATAAAACTCTTAAAAGAAAACACAGGGAAAAAGCTCCTTGACATTGGTCTTGGCAATGACTTTTTTGGGTATGATGCTAAAAGCACAAGCGAAAAAGCAAAAAAATCAATAAGTGGGACTACATCAAACACCTACTCTCCTTCACACAATACCAACTCCTTTTGCTGGTCATGCTGGGTCTAGAGAGAAGGAGGGAGCCCATATGTCAGTATTTCCCATGAACCCTTTTGGATTCTTTGGCCCTAAACAAATGCTACATTTTTTATGATTCATCTTTTTCTCCACCAGAAATTATAATAGCCATCAAGTGTAATCTTATGGTGAAAAGAGGAGACAGGAATTCTGAGTATTGTTCCTTACTCTGTTCTTCATTTTCTCAGGCATGTATTTTTGGAGTCCGACATAAATTAACATTCCTGTTTTGCCACAGCTGAGTAGTATGATCTTGGGAAAGTTACTTAACCACTCTTAGTTTCCTTATCTGTGAAATGGGGATGGTAATATCTAGTTTACAGAATTCCTGTGAGAGATATTATATGGAAAGCCGCCAGTAGAATGCCTAGAACAGATAGGGCTCCCAATAAATGATTGTAATTTTAATTTTTGATAGTAGTTATTTAGTTTGGGTAAAAGTCTTTAAAAAGGTGGGGGAAGCTACCTCAAATGCTTGGAAGAAGGAGGAAATATATAAACAAACAATTAAGAAGAAAGACAAATGAGGTATCAGTCACATTACCTTATGGAGAGAATTTGCTGAATGATGCTGAATTTTAGGTATTTTTGAGTGTGGGGTTATTGCTAGACCATAGTAGGGAAGTTGTTTCATTTATATAGGGAGGCATATAAGACATGTGAAGCCTGGAGTACATCATAAGACTTATTTTCATAACCTTCAATGAAGGGCATTATGCAAACATAAATTATACATTTTTACTTTTGTAATTATACCTAAATCACATACTCCCAGATTTCATTATGTAATTCTTCAAACTTAACTTCGTTTCCTTTATAAAGCAATGTGCCATAAAAAACCTTCTGTAATAGATATCATTACTAATCACACATTTACTATATAAAGAAAAAATGTCCCCTAAATATTCATATTTATATTGCCACATTAGCTACTCTGAAATTGTTATTGGACAAAACTAATCATCTATTCAAGGCAGGTAAAATATTTATAAACATGATTCAAATTACCTACATTCAGAAACTACATAAAATCTTTTTCAAATAAATTTTCCTCTAAAAATTCAGGAATATTTTAATAGCCCTTAAATTGTTGTGCACATTGTGGGTCATTTGCCTTCGGTTCTGGCTCAGAATGGGGTTTATGCAAACTATTTTTATCCTCAAATTCTCTCCATGTCCTGCTAAATTTTTACAAGAAAGTTCTCTGCAACATTCCCATTGCAGTGGCATAAATAGGACTTTTCAAATGGCACATGTAGAATCTCTAAATATTTGAACTAGAAAAGCAAAGACAAAGCCTATGCATTCAGCTCAGAGGCAAACAGCCAACTAGGAATTACTGAGTGGATCTAAGCTACATAAGGCACACAACATCTACAACCAGTATCTATAACATCCCTATAGCAAACACAGACTTCTTCCTCAAGAGCAAGAGTTCTTTTTGGCTTGCAATCAGCTTAATAATAACTGTCCCCCCCTTTTTTATAAATAATTCCTCTTCATATTGCTCATCTTAATTAACCAGGTAATTCTAATTACTTCATCACTTGGCTGATTGTGCTATGCTGCAACTAGGACGTGGGCATGGCTCTTACCACCTGGTTTTTACTACCTGTAGTCAGCAACATCCCCCAAACCTACAAATTTCACAATAATAACAAAAAATGAAAAATATATCCAATAAGCAACTTACACTTTAAGAGAATGGCAGGGTAATTACATTTATTGAGTAGAAACAAAGGTAAAACTATTATATAATATTTCGTTCCAAGATTCTAACTAAAAGAGTGTACACAAAATATTAAACTTGAATGTATGAGAGGAAGTGATATATGATTGTTAATAACATGGGACAGTGGTATAATTCAAAGCAGAGACATAGCTCCTACTAGCCACAGAAATTTTGGTAAAAGAGAAAAGGGAGCAGTTTCTCAAAAACAAAAATACCACAGCACACACAGCATACAAAGTAGAAACTTCCCAGTACTCATTTTTATGTGGTTTCTGACTATGAACTACCAAGGCAGGGTTAAATTGATTGGTCTATTTATCAGTTATCAGTTAGTTAAATGCTTCTCAGATTATAGGGATCGTTAGTTTATCAATCAAATGCCAGCCAGCAGCACACAAGGTCTCAGACAAGAGACCAGCTTGCTTATCAACATCTATACACAAACTCAAGTGGAAAAGGAAGTCTATTTAAAAATACATATTTTGAATTGTCCATAATAAATATTTGACACAGCTAACCAAAATGTTTTAGCATACTCTTAACAGCTTAAATAGCAGCATGATAAAGCATATAATAGAAAAACTCAAACTAGACATAACTCAAACTTAGAGTGAAGCCATAAACTTACATTTTACAAAAAAGGAAAAAGTAAAGAACATGGACTGATTCAAGAGGAACTTAGTATATCTTTAACTACTGTGCATTTGGTAACAGTGGTATTTAATTTGACAAGTACTCAATTCGCTTACAGATTATTTGCTAGTCTGTCTGATTCCTATGAATTCCTGGGAGAGTTTAAGCCAAGTGGTAGCATTTAATGGAGACACGTTCTGATTAATTATCTCTGAGTGATCTGTCCAACATACTGTAAGTTATGAAAGTCGTCAATAATTTTCCCTTATTTTAAAATAGCAATAACTCTCTCTGTGTAAAAAGTTATATTTTAATGGATTTATCAAGCTATAAATCTCTTACCAAAAACAATGAAGCACTTGCTTAGATTGTATCAAAATTGTGGCTGACTATCAGATTGAAACTAAATTTAAACATATTAGTAGTGCTTGAGGCAGACTGCTAAGGTGTCTCAGTCAACGTGTTACCATAACTGTGTCTACCTAAAGGCAAGCAACAGGAATGCTGGGAAATAGCACAAAACAATGATTTTAAGAAAATACAAAAATGATATATACATATAAAATAAAAGTATATAAACTTGTGCAGTGTATAGCAAAATAGCTACTTGTAATATAACATGAATAGTGTGGCTCCAGGCAATTGAATAGAGAAGTGGAGCTGAACGCCTACTATACCAACCAAATGGCAAATGTGACACCTGATAATGTAAAACAAAGGCATCCCCAGGGCGTCGTGTAAAATTATTATAAAGCGGTGAAATAACAATATAAAGTTAATTTTATTAAAATTAACAATACTTCCCATCAGCACGAGACAATCTATATTCAAAATTAAAACAGTAGGAATGTTTATCCATTCAAGCATTCTGATAGGCTAAATATTGTTGATTGTTAAAAGAAATAAAGTTTTCAAGCCTCTTTTTTTTCCTTACACATTCATAAATACTCATCCTTAGGAGCAACACCATATTCAAAGGCCTGAAATTAAAAACATGTTTCCTTATGAAATTTGGTCTATCTGGCATGTTGCTATAGAATTATCTCAGCCTACTATTTTTTTCTTTTTAAAGGAGCTTGATGTCTTAGGAATAAGGAAAAAAGGGACAAAGTGGTCAAACTTTGCGCAGCATGGCACTTTTCAAGTACAAAACAGAAATAGGTAAAATAAGTAACTTCATGGTATTATCTAAATTTTGATGCTTGCCGATTTCTACTACTTTCTATTATTTGCAGAACTGCTGATCTGCATACACTTGCCAGTTTGTGGTAGGTAAAAAATACCAACTTTTAGGCTCCTTTAGCTTTCAGAAATAATATTGAGAGTTTCTTCTTGATTCCAAAAGGATACAAGTTAACTGTAGAAAAAAATTAAACTATAGAAAAGTGTAAGGTAAAGAGTAAATATTATGCTATAACTTTAGCTATTATTAGCGTTTTGGAACACATCTTTTCAGTATTTTTTTCCATGCAGCAATAAGTGTGTGTGTGTGTGTGTATTTAACCAAAAATAAACCTGAATGAAGACTCTGCATATTACAAAATGAATTTTACTTTTTCACCTAAAGGAATAAATACTTCACAGCAGATACTATGTTTCATCTAAAGAGTAGTTACAGTTATATGATAAATGACTTTTTTTTTTATACTATAAATGACTTGAAGAACTGAATATTAGTTTAAAATACAGGAGTCAACTAGTCAATGGCACCATGGAGTGAGGTGGGGAATATATTCTCTGGATTAGGATGAATTTTGTCATTAGGGGAGAGAAAGGTTAATTTGTGAGATCCCCAAATTTTGAGGAGCTTCCTATATTTTAGACACTTGGGAAATCTGTTTTATATGTTTGGAAATCTAAATCCACTAAATCACCTACAAAAAGATTCCTATATGAGGCTAGTTTTATGTCCTTGAGATTTAGAAACAAGGAAATATGGATTATATAAGGTAGAGCAAGGAGTAATTGAAAAATTATTTAAAATTAAAGATGATAATGTGTTTTAACGCTATTATCAAAGGAAAGAAACCAAAGCATAAAAAATTTATATAATATTATTAAATTTAATTTAAACCAAGAAAATCTAAACTTACACTGAACATACTCCAACTATGTAAAACTCTGGTCACTGAGCTGAGGCTATTACAGCAGGTATGTTATTGGACAACCCACTAGAAATTTCACAAGATCAATGAAGTTGGAAGATAAAGAAGAACTTTCCTAGCCTCTTTTATTATTCCTAGGTGATCTTTTTTATGTTGTTAAGGGGGAAAAGGCAAATCTTACGCTCTTACACTCTATCTTAGCACTGCCTCCCTTCCCTATTAAATTTCTTCCATATCTTATATCGTATTATATCATATATATCATATCATATATCATATCATATCATATCATATCATTTACCGCCACCCTTGAGGAATGTAAACTCCATGGGGGCAGGGTTTTTACACTGATGTATTCCCAGTGCCTAGAACAGAACTTAGCACATAGTAGGTGCCCAATAAATATTTGTTGAATTAATGAGTTTTCCTTAGTTGGATAATTAGAGTTAGCAGAAGGCAATTTAAACCTTCAAAACAAAGAGATTTCACAAGAAATAAAAGATACTTCTGCTCAGAAATTGGATTTCTCTTACTTTAGAAGCACACATTTTTATAAGTTGTGGTTTCCTTTATAGGGTTATTTTGATAACAGTAATTATTTGATCCTACTTCACTGAAAATTTGTGAATTCATTTTTTAAAATTTTGGAAAATATTTTTGGGGGGGGCCGCTATGCTGGAAAAATAATTGACTCTCTCTGTTTTGTTTCTTATTAAAAATACAGTACTAATCACACAAATCCAGGTAGCTGTCTCATCCATTGTCATCTGTTCTCCTGCTAAAGACATTCTATGCTCTATACTCCTATTGAACAATAGGATCATTCTGAAAAATTTGCATACTGGCAATCAAACCATTTTGCAAACAGTAACGCAGATTCCAGTGATAAGATGAGTGAGCAGGATGAAGAACACCTTAAAGATCACCTGCCACACTTGTGTTTGAGGTGCTCAATGGCTGTTTACCCCAAGTGCCATCTGGCTCTACAGATATAATAACAATTATTCCATCGAGGTGTGTAGCTCCCTAAATCATATTAATATACAATGATTTCACTCGTCTTAGAGGAGTTGATGTCTTTGTGTGCTCCCATTTAACCTGGGTAATGCGCTAAAACAAGTCTGCCTCATCATTAAGAATTGATTTTTTATTTATGTGAACGTCACTGGCAATCCCATGATATCCCTTTGTAATTCAGTTGAACAGGACTGCATACTATCGTTAATCTATTTTTATGGCATATCTTTAAAAATTTGCAACATCTTGCTACATTTGGATATTTATATAGAGATTTGTGTTCCCGCAGAAAGCTGTTGTTAGCTTTGGAGGTCCATTTCATACAGCAATAGGGCAAGTATCTAATATAGTTCATTAGCTATCTTATATCAGATAAGGGCATATTTCCTTAAATTATTTAACCTTGGTAGAACCTACTAAGATCATATAAATTACAAATACACTAATGAAAATCATTAGTTAGCCTATTCAAAAAAAAAAACCCAACAGGCATAAAATGAAAACATTTTAAAATCAGTCGTTTAAAACATGGAAACATGTTTTAAAAATAAGTTGGTGAATTTACCACAAACACCCATTTTTTAATGTTGTCATTTGTCACTTATTTGGATATTGACATCAACAAACTATTCGATATGCTAATATTTGTAAAAGAAAAAGTCACATTGCTTTTTTCTGGCCAATTCAAAAATCTGATTTTAAAAGTTATAGTTATAATTATTTATAAATGTGCTTTAATGACTTTTGCTAATTTAAAAATATTACAATAAAAACAATAAGAAGTAATAAAGAGAAAAATCAATATTTTAAAATACTGGGAACAAACACTACACAGCAAAAATAACACTTTAAATCTAGTTTTCCAAGAGTGCTTACAGGATCATTAAATAATTAGCTCATGGGCGCCTGGGTGGCTCAGTTGGTTGAGCGACTGCCTTCGGCTCACATCATGATCCTGGAGTCCCTGGATCGAGTCCCGCATCGGGCTCCCTGCTCGGCAGGGAGTCTGCTTCTCCCTCTGACCCTCCCCCCTCTCATGCTCTCTCTATCTCATTCTCTCTCTCAAATAAATAAATCTTCAAAAAAAATAATTAGCTCATGAGGAAGTTTTTCAGAACACTGTTCAGACTTAGATGTGTATTATAGCTTGAACCTGCTTAGAAAGCAATAGGGAACTTCTTCCAAAAATCACAAAATTTGGGGTGTGGAGGGATTATGTTTTATTATATATGAGGTTATTGCCCATTTTATTCTGCTATTTAAAGGCAGTATTGATTTTATGCTATTGAGAATTTATCATATGCAATTAGTGATAAAGCAACTCATAAGGAAATTGCACAAGTTTCAGGACATTTGAAGAAATGAGGCAATACTTCTTCAAATCTAAAGGATTTTGTAGAAAAGTGTTACTGCAAGCTATAAACTACTTTAAGATTCTTGGCCTAGAAAAGTTTCTTGTGCATTGCATGGATTATTTAGACAATTAAAAGAAAAAAAGAACACTGGGGGAAATTCATTTTTCTAACTTGTTATGTCCTAAAACTTAATTAAGGGCTCAAACTTAAGAAACACAATCCTAAAAATCTACATGTGAGTTAGAAGTGTGAAGTCAATGTAGTTTTCAATGTAATCCACTAATAACCATATTATTTAAACTGTAATTTTTACAAATATGTTTCCTAAGAGCTGTGTAAATTATCTCCTTTATGCACTACACACATTATAAATAACAAAGAAGCAACTATGTGCTTTTGGATTCAATAATAAATACATTAAATGCTCAGATATTTTCACTAAAGATAGGTCCACAAAGAAGCTGGGGACATTTTTCTGTACTCTTCAGAACTATGTATGGTGAACAATTATCAGGAATAATATACATGTCAGTTTTTGAGTACAGTATTGCTTCTAAACATTATTAAAAAATCACTCCACAAAGGTGACAAAAGGTGGATTAATCACCTAAATGCCTATAAATTGAGATTTAAGGTCAGAGATATTTCCTTCACTCACCCTGTTGTCTCACATGGGGTTGGTTGGTCACACATCATACCCTGGTTCATATAAGTATGCACTGTGGTTCAGAGTTAATACTGGGGATTTGGTTTATGGGGCTCATAAGTCAGATTTTTTTTTCTTTTTTCTTTTCAAGTTTTTTTTTTAATCTATATAAAATTTTTTTTATTATGTTATGTTAATCACCATACATTACATCATTAGTTTTTGATGTAGTGTTCCAGGATTCATTGTTTGCATATAACACCCAGTGCTCCATGCAGAACGTGCCCTCTTTAATACCCATCACCAGGCTAACCCATCCTCCCACCCCTCCTCCCCTCTAGAACCCTCAGTTTGTTTCTCAGAGTCCATAGTCTCTCACGAATCACAAGTCAGATTTTAAAACATAATAATGGTAGCATCTACGATACTATTCTAATGAATCTAATGCTTTATTTCCATTAAAATAATTCCTTATTTCAGGAATGAGCCAAGTAAAGAGGGAACATGGAGTCAGTCTGAAATCTACTTCAGGGCTCATCTCAATCGGGTGAACAGTGAATGCTCTGACAATGACATTCACAATAGCATCGCTGCTGGGTATTGCTATAATTTGCTCTCTATGATTGTCCCTTTAAACAAAAAGCTCTGCACTCAGCATGCAAAGAAGTTAGAAGTGGGGAAAGGCGGGGGAACCACACATATAAGAGGAGAGAGAGGAAAAAACTGCAGATCAATCATTTATAATTAACAAAAATCCGATTGGTGCTTTAAATAGAGATCAATGTGTTCCAGGCTGCCTGGATTGTGGGGATGTATTCACCTTCTCGTAACTCTCCAAGCAAGCTGTCACACCTACAGAATCACCATTTGTTTTCTTAACAAAGCTTCAGGGGGCGCCAGGCTCTCATTGAAATTTCATTAATCTAATGGAGTAAAGTCCTATAGAAAAAAATCAAATTCTCGTTGGACGAGATGCTACCTGGGAAAGATAACCTCTGTTTGAACTCTCAGACTCCGATCGCTCTGCTATTAGTCTGAGGAAACAGACAGCAACAACGCTGATTACAGCCACCGGCCTCAACAATTTTTTTTTCTAACTAGCAATTTCGAGTGCAAGTGCCACAGTGTCAGCTAAAGAAACACAACTGTGGGTTTTCTGCAGAGCGAAATGGTTCTGAAATGTCACTGAATAGCTCACAAAGGACGCCAATCTACGACAACAGAGACATAAGCATATAGGAGAAAGGGCCTACACATCCTCCTCTCAAAGGTATGTTGCTTACATGCATGTAATTTGTGAAACACACAGCTATTCGATTCAGGGTTTTCACAGAAGTCTAACCAAAATCTGTTTGGAAAGCAATGATGAGATTCTTCCAAAAGTCACTGAATTTGGGGTGTGGGGAGATTATGATATGTTTTACACATAAATAGATATCCTACCTAGGATCCTACCTGGATGATAGCCTTCAAGTTTCCAAGACATCAATTATAATTGTTACTTGGTGATCATATTTCATTATCACCTCCACGTAAGCTGATATACAAGTTTGCAAACGTGGCTCATATGTTTACACAGCAATATGCAGTAGCAGCAGGACCTCTGAGAGGAAAATATGAAATGTCGACTCCTCAAAATTCCTTCCAGGAATGTCCCCATGGCTCATCTGACCCTCACATGGCAAAAGTATAGGATGGTAGGCATGTATGAGATAAAAGGGCCAACGTGACTAAGGTTGTGTCTATCACCAACTAAAATAGCTCCTCTGTGTTTAGTTTTTCCCTACTTAAATGTCTATTTAAAAATAATTAAATGACTAATAGAACGGTGGTTTTAGTTACCCTGTACGAGAGTCCAAAGAGAAAATGAAACAACCTGTAGAAAGTTCTCTGTTAGACTCCTGTGTGAACATTATGCTTCGTAAGCAGCGACTGGGCAAAGGGAAGTAGACTTAATCAGGCAACATCACGGTCAGGTTCAGCACTGCTTTCTGATTCTGAACACTCCTAAATTTGCAAGCAGACATGCAAACCTTATTTGTGTTAAAGGAAAAAACTAGTCTTACTTTAAAGTAAAAAAGAAATAAGGAATTTGGATGAAAATGACAACTTTGTATTTACTTTAAAAAAACACAAAGATTTTTAAAATTGTGGCATATAATAAGGAGAAAGAAGCAATACTTTGAAAAAAACAAAAGGAAGATCATGACATCCTAAGTAAGCGATGGAGATAACTGAAAAAATCTTGAGTCCGTCTGTTAGATAATATTTTTCTGTTACAATAAACTTGCTGTTTTCACCTAGGTCACATAAAGCTTACTGCAGGTCAGGAAATGTCTTCTGTCTCCAAAGCATCTGACAGGAGTGAGTCACTTCCTATGATTTATTTTTTCCATTTCTCTGTTTATAGGTAGATATTTTTCTACTTGGGATAGATTTAATATTTTTTCTTTTGGTCTAAATTTATTCATAAAGACTTATCTTATTTTCATATATAATTCCTTTAATTTCCTGTCTGAGATCCACCTGTAGAATTATACTTCCTGCTCTCTATCTACATCCTGTTTAAAGATGCCACTGAAAGTATATCAATTTTTTATTGTAGGCAATAGGAAAATGGGTAAATAACACATTTATGTGTCCACACATATGTACTGTTTATAGGAAACATATATGTTGTATACAAATCTATAAACACAAAAAATTTAGTTTACTCAAGTTAGGATTATTAAAATTGATCCTGGGAACAAAATAATACACCTTTCTAGGCATTCATCCTTACTATAGAGAGGGAGAAAGAAAGATTGTGAGAGGGAGACACACACATTCAGATGAGCCTTCAGGGAATTGTATGAACTTTTGAACCAGAGGCGGAGAGCCAGAGACCAGCCTGTTCCCACTTTAATAAACATTTTTTTTCTTCAATTAATTAAGGTTTGGGAAGGAAAAAAAAAACCACAGAAAAGAAGTAATTTAGCATGCGATGCATACTTTACAGATGGATCCTACCTTCGGATGCTTATTAAATCTATGCATGATTGCGCTGGAGAAAATTAATTGCATTGTTTCTCACTATTCAAAAGGGGGGTGCAAACAGTTCAAAAACAAAAAGGAAAATGAAGCAAGGTTGTTGTTGTTGTTTAAAAAGAAAAAACAACAAAACAGCTACAGTATAAAAAGAATACATCCAAAGTTCCAAAACAAGGAATACTCAAAACTGGCGTAAGAGCACAAAAGGTTCTTTAAAAATTTTTGATATTTCAGAATTAACTGTGCTAACAGAATACATATATCTACTTTAAGCTTACAAATGTTCTGGCCTAACCGAAATTTTCTATCCAGTGGCGTTTGAACTATTCAATTAAGTGGTGTGTTTTTGTTCAGATCCTACTGTGAAGAAAGATTTACATGGGCAGCTGGGAGTACACGCTGGCACCCATTCACTGTATCTTGGTTAGCTGGTATTCTCTCCATTCCAGTCTTTAGGAAAAGTGATAAATTCCTAATTTGGGGGGGATATAAAATATTATTATAAGGTATTCAGAATATAGGTAATATTTTACATTGTATCAGCCTTGATTATTTAAAAGGAACAGAAGCTTCAGAAATTCAATCATTTTTGCCTTTCCTGAAGTCCTGCTAGTAGAAATTGAACTGTAACCTCTCTCTTAGACTATCCTGAAAATGACCTTCATCAAACTTGAAAGGACCACTCTCTGTCTAGGGAGCTAGAAGAGCCATTAATTTTCCTAACTCACTCTTTTCCAGATTAAAAAAAAAAAAAATCCTTGTGTTCCTTCATTACAGATGCTCCTTTGGAATGACCCACACTGTTGTTGACTTGACTAAGAACATTTCACTTAAGAACTTCTAAACTTATTCGATTCCATGACTCTAATAGGTGGCGGTTTTATTTTATTCTTCCTCCCACTCCAAATCTATCAATCAGTCTCTCTAATACCCAGTAAACATGTGTAATTATTCTGAAATATTTATCATGACACAAATTTTGCTAAGAGTAACAAACTAAGGACATACCATAAATAAATGGATCTGTCCTATCTACAACAGAGTTTATAAGATATGGATAAAAATATAGATATATTAACGTCAGGATTCGTTTATATGGTGTCTTTCACAAGCAGATCTCAAAGAACAACATAAATGACCTTATAAGTAGTTACAGATATCATCAACCCCTAGTTAGGATGGGGCAAAAACAAGATCATATGGTGAGACAGGTAGAGCTAAAACTTTAAGGCAAGTATTCAACCTCTATCCCCTTGCTTTACTTTTAAAAATCAGATTTACTATCCTATTAGAACAACAACTAATTAAAAGTAGAATCTTATTAACAATCAAACACATCTGGTTCAGTCCAGGCACTACTCAGAAGAGAAAAATCCATGCTGCTATGAGAAATTCAGGTCAAAACTGAGCCTATGGCTTGTGCTGCTAGTCTTTCTAAATGTGACATAAAATGAGTAGTACCTATTTTATTGGTTATTTAAAAGAACAAACAAGACTATATGGGACTGGACCTATATAACTTTACCATTACAAAAACAGTTTAACTTAGGTATTAAAACAGGGCCAGCTTCAGAAATTTTGGCAGTCTTACTTAAGCCAAACCACACTGATAGTTATAAAATGCCTGAATAATAAAGATGGGAAGGGAGATTTCTTAGCTCAAGGCACCTGAACTTATTTCCCTGCCCAGAAAGATCTCTTCTGTTTGCTGCACTCCAACCTTGAGCAGCTACCCCCACAGGGTAACTGTAGCATATGCTTGCATATTTGACGTGTCTCTCTATTCCAGATTCTCTCAGATGATCCAACATTTACCTTTTGAGGTTCCCTTGCAATTGACACAACCCCTATCCTCCTCAAATATGGAGTATTGCAAAGCAAAGTCCTATATGTCATCCCTAACTATAGGTCATCTAAAGTGCTGGGACTTCCTCTGTATAGAACCTGTCACATTAGGGAACTTTATAATCTTTCTGCAAAAGTTCCAAAAGGAGCACCAGTAAGCAACTAGTCAGAACCTGCTAGCAAGGCAGTTTTGGTAGCATGGATGACTCAGGCTCTGCTTGGAACAATTCACATTGAGTATGTGAAAAGGTTATCAAAATCAAGATACCAAAAGTGCAAAATAATTCTAGAAAAGTAGATGATTAAATTTGCTTTAAGGAATCCAAGGGTTTAGAATAAGTTTTGAATTTTGAGGTACTTAGTGTAAAAATAAGAAGAATTAAAAGATAAAACTGTAAAACTCCTAAATGACTTAATCTTTATTTTATATTTCTTACACACCTTACAATGAATGAGTACACTGTTTTCCTGGAGCAAAGAGCTCACTGATGACTAGGGAATTAGATTCAAGACACTATACTTCGATTTAGCAAATCTCTGTATTCATTTATTACATAGGATCCTGTTTTCTCCAAGGAGTTAAACTCCCTCTATAAGGTAAAGAGCTTAATCACTCTGGGATGAGATATTTTTTCTATTTTCCAATGCAATTACTCTTTGTCTTAAATCTAATTGAATTCACTTTCCATGTTAGTGGGGGAAGGGAGGTGGGTAGGAGAGATGCAGCATATGTTAGAAGATAAATAGTGTAAATTGTAGACTTTTGATATAGAGGATTTCTCTTTAAAGACAAAAAACTGTGATCTGGCAAAAATATTTAAACATTCAGTGGTGTGGTGGGGGTAGGGGGAGATTTTGGCTGTTAGGAACCGGATTTGGGGTATGGAGAACATCAGGGACATTGCATAAGGAACATTCATATTTATAATTTATTAAGTACCTTGAGATTCTCTGGATAAAAAGCACCATATAAATATGAGCATTTTCACTTCCTGTGGGTGATCACAGATTGTTGACATCTCAGCATAAACATATTTCAGTAGTCAAAGGGATAGAAACTCTTATGTGGATTTGGTTTTTCTGCCATTTTCTCTTCCCCAAGTTGACATACACAATGGAGCACGTCCTTGTTGGCTGGCTCTTTTCCCGTTTTTACAGTTCCTGTCTCTCTCCTGTCTTTGTGGTGTCAGTGTACTATCCAGCATCTGCCTTTGTACTCCTAAGCTTTATTATTGAAGGAAACAAACATTTATCTTGGATCTATCTGGTATAGTGTTTTCCACCCTCAGTATTTCTAGTGTCTAAGGGAGGAAATCCTCCAGGTACCATGGGAAAGGGGAGAGGGGGCGGCACTCACTCTGTAGCACATTAAGAAACACCGTAGAACAAGAGACTGTTCTTACCTCAAGGTTCTTTGAAGGTTTTTAGGATCTGATATAATTTGAGCCTGAACCACACAATCACATTTTTTTGCGGGGGAGGGGGGTGTTCAATTTGACAAACACTTACTGAATGTCTAATATATGCTGAGACCTGTGAGATACATAAAAATAATTAAGACACAACCCCTGCCCTCTGGAGCTCACAATCTATTGGAGAAGCCAGCACATGTAAGTACTATAATGCAAGGCACATGGTGGTAACAGCTATAACAGAGGCATTGATCAAGTAAAATGCAAGACAGGGAGATGTTGAGTCCAAGTTGGGGCAACTAGAAAGCTATGTTGAGAAGAGTTTGAGCAGAGCCTTGAAGGATTAGTGGAATGTGGGTGGCTAGAGAGGTTGGGAAAGGCATTCCAGGCGGAAGGCACAGGGCTGGATTTCGGGAATGATAAACAATTCCATTAAGGCCAGAGTTTAGGGCATGAGTTTCAAATGTAGGAGGTAAGAGGAAAGGTTTCGAAATACAATGCATATTTCAGATTGTGATTTCAAATCCTCCTCAAAATAAGCTGAGATGATGAAGCTGCAGTGTAACCAAACAACAGTTTTTAACAATGAGTACTCCTAGGGACGCCTGGGTGGCTCAGTCGGTTAAGCATCTGCCTTTGGCTTGTGTCATGATCCCAGGGTCCTGGGATGGAGTCCCGCATCGGGCTCCTTGCTCAGCGGGGAGCCTGTTTCTCCCTCTCCCTGCCACTCCCCTTGCTTATACTCTCACATGCTCTCTTTTTCTGGCAAATAAATAAATAAAAAATCTTAAAACAAAACAAAACAAAATAATGAGTGCTCCTACCCTGTTATTCCCCGTGTGCTCAAGAGGTTCTGGCTTCACTGGCTCAGCCCCCATCCAAGGAGGGCTCTGCCATCCTCGGACAAGTGTCTTGGCATTTTATGATGCAGTATGGGGAGAAGAAGGAGAAAGAGATAGGAGTTTGAAAGGGCAGAGGAGTTCACTTGGATCGATAGTGAAGGACAAAGAACAAAGAAGCACTCTCTACCCTGTATGGCTGAGGATCCGGAGAGACAGGGCAGAATGGCATGTTTGAGAAAGTTCTGGGACAGAAGAGCAAGAGGTTCCGGGGAGTGGTGGGGATTTTGAGGAGGGGAAGTTGCCTTGTAAAAAATACTAAAGGTATTTTTGAGAACTGAAGTGCTTACTCTTATTGTGCTTCTGTGGATGTGACACATCTTCAGGACTGGGTCCTGGTGTCAACAAGGATGATAGGTAAGCAAAGATTCAGGACAGCTCAGCGAGAGATCATATGTGATTTTCCATGGACAGGAGGCTATGGCTCCCATTATACCAGGAGAGAGAAAGATGAGGGCTGAGCCTGAAAATGAAGTTGGACCAGTAGCTTTTACCATTTCATACCTCCATGAATTCTCCATTTAATGTTGAATACATTGAGATGGTTCTCACTGTATATTATTTACTGCTTAGCAGTAATTCTTATCTTCTTGACTATCCTACTTATTTGTGAAGTTTTGCTGCCCTAAACTTCTACTCTCCATTTTCCCCAAGCCCTGGGCCAATCCCTACCCCATGTTCTTTACTGTCAGCACATGGCTTTGCCCTCCCCTCCCTTCAAGTAAAAACATCTCTGCATCTTTACCCCCTTCCATCCTTGAGCTCTAAGAAGTGAGTGCTTTGCCTTTTAGCTAAGGCTGATTCTTGAATTGTATATCCAATGCACTTCCACCTTTTTCAGGACTTGATTCTACCCATTATCTTCTCTCTCTTTCCCATTTGCTGGAAAATCAGCTCAAATTTACCCTTTCCTACAACAAAAACAAAACAACCAAAAAAGTTCCTCTTCCTTGCTATGATTTACCCCAAATTTTATTTTATTTTATTTTTTAAAGATTTTATTTATTTATTTGAGAGAGAATGAGAGAGAGCACATGAGAGGGGGGAGGGTCAGAGGGAGAAGCAGACTCCCTGCTGAGCAGGGAGCCCGATGCGGGACTCGATCCAGGGACTCCAGGATCATGATCTGAGCCGAAGGCAGTTGCTTAACCAACTGAGCCACCCAGGCGCCCTACCCCAAATTTTAAAAGCAGTGTAAACCACTCTCTAGTTTCTCACCTCTCACTCACTTCTGAATCCCTAAAACCAGGCTGTTCCCTTCACCAGTCTACTGAAACTACTTCTTGAAAGAGTAGCAAATAACTTCTTGTTTTGTTTCCCATCTATTCCCACCATCCTTGTCCTCTAGGCCCATATCTAAAAGCTTATGAACATGAAGGGGGTATTGTTAATTACTTATATAATCCCTCAACACCCAGCATTATGCTTTGCATGTGGTAGAGATCCCATGAATATTTGAATTGAATCTGAATTTCTTCAGCCTTTCTAATGGCCCCATGACTGCTGATCTTCTACCATATTAGGAACCTAGCAATGGTTTCAGATGTTACAGCTGGTATCAGGGCATGTAGCTTTCACTAATAAGTTTAGAGAATTAAAAAACATCTCATCCTCAGTTGTTGACAACAAAATTATTTTAAACTCCCATTTACCAGAAAGTATGGTGAAGATTGTGTTATATTTATTTTGTTGCTAAAATATACAAAACCAAAAATAGATACCCAACATGAAATGTATATCATGATGATCAATGGTATTGATCAGCAATCAAAAATGACGAATTCAAGACACACTGGCTTGCCAAACTTATCAAGTGGCCTCTTGTTGACACAAACATAAACCACATTGTAATATCTTGTTTTATTCAATAAGCTATATTTCTTGAGAATTTTCCCAGGAAGTTCTACAGGTGGCTGAGACACGATAAATACTAAAACATAACCAGGAATTGAGCCAGTCACAATAAATAAATAAATAAATAAATAAATAAATAAATAAATAAATAAATAAATAAAATTTTAAACTAGGCTCCATGCCCATTGTGGAGCCCAATATGGGGCTTGAACTCAGACCCTGAGATCAAGACCTAAGCTGAGATTAAGAGTCAGATGCTTGATCTTGGGGTTGTGATCGAGCTCCCTATTGGGCTCCATGTTCAGCAGGGAGTCCGCTTAAGGATTTTCTCTCTCTGTCTCCCCGCTGCTCGTGCTCTCTCTCTCTCTCAAATAAATAAATAAATCCTTTAAAAAAATATGCTTCTTTTCTGTGGAAGGTACAAGAACACATATTCTTGCTTGAAATCCAAATGTGTAAAGATAATCAATGGGATGTAGGAACTCTTTTTTACTTCTACATTTCCCTTAGGTGTTTTATATTGCTATGGAATTTTACTAACAGGACATGGAAGCTTCTTCTCCCATCTCTCACAAACTCCTCCATTTCAATGAGATCCTTTAGGACTGGTGAGGAACAGCTCAAGTGTCACATGACTTCTTCACACATGCTCATCCTGGGGTTACCCTGCCACTTCTCTACCCTACACTGCTGCCCAGCTTATTGTGGGTCACGGGAAATGCCCAAGAAAGCCAGCAATACTGACTTGTTACAGTTGTTTACTTGTAGCCTTCCTTTAGCCTATCCACCAAAAATGTAAAGAATCCATGAGTTTCTGCGTGGCATTCTAATGCTAAGTCAAAATCCATCCTCTTTGCCACGGTTTGGTTCAACAGGTCAGGTCAACAGACACTCCGGGAGTACTTATCCTGTGACAGGCATCATGCTAAGCCTTCAAGGAACCCGAGTCCAGTGGGAATAGAGATTTATAAACACGGAATTCGAATATAATGTTGGCAGTGATTTGAAAAAGTCAAATCACAGGGACTGAAAAAAAAAAAGAACGCACCATGTTTGGGGCAATTCTATATTTTAAGATACAATTTAAAGAATTTTTTTTTTTTATGAGAGAGAGAGAGAGAGCTCGAGTGAGAGCATGAGCAGGGGGTAGGGTCAGAGGGAGAGGGAGAAACAGACTCCTTGCTAAACAGGGAGCCCCCTAATGCAGGGCTTGATCTCAGGATCCCGGGATCATAACCTGAGCCAAAGGCAGATGCTTCACTAACTGAGCCACCCAGGTGCCCCTTAAGATACAACCTAAAATTTAAATTAAATTAATTAAATTTAATTAAAAACCTAAATTTTATCTTAAAATTTAGAATTGCCCAAATTTAAAACTTAAAATTTGTTTTTGAAGATTACTTAAATGTTAACAAAATAAATAAATAAGTACAAAGTAAAAGGGAAAAAAAAAAACCATTAACAAGTCACTGAACAGATTCCTTTCAAACTAAAGCTCCTTAAAGGCAGTAAACATTTTATTCAACAGTAGAAGGGGCAAAGAAATATTAGAGAATCTTGCTACAACCAGCAACTTAAAATTTATCTTTTGGTTATGCTAAGAAGTTACCAGACAGTGGGCGATCCAGTGTCACTATCCTCTGACACTGTTGTAGGGAAGGGAATCTTTTTATTATAATACTGTTTTCTTTTTTTTAAGGCCCTCCTTTCCTAGATAAAATCCCATTTATCTCAACCCCTTCAAATAACCTGTGAACAGTCTTTACATGAATGTCTATGTAATCCGTCAAATAATGCTCCGCAGTCTTAGAAATATAAATAGGTGAACATTTTGCTCCTACAGAGCACTTTATTCATCTGGTTTCACTACAACTCTATGACCCAAGTTGTTGAGTGAGTACTCCAAGACCATATTGAACACACATAAAGGGGGCAGACTTTTAAGGCAGAATGTTTTCCTTCATGTACCTCCAATTTTGTGGCTATAGAACCATCTTAAGTAAAAAAAACTCCGTATGTGTTAATAGTTTTCTGACAAAAATGTCTGTAGAAGATACAGGCTTGGGAAAAACTTTGAAAATTTGACTCCAATGGCTATTCTGATAATGAAATACAGTCCTCTGAATTTATCATACCTAGGACATATAGAAGGTTATTAGATAATAAGGGGATATTTCCTTGCTGTCTATGAAATAAATTGCCAGTGCTTGGGAAGCTACAAGGCATACAGCTCAGTGGACTATTCAGGAGTTTGAACACTGAGGTTGTAACTGGGGATAATATGTAGGAACATCATGATATATGAGATCTTTAATATTTTGTTTTTATCACATCACCTCAACAGACACTAAGGAAACAGAAGCAAACTCTGGAATGACTGTGAGTTTTAAAGCTGAAAAAAAAAAAAAAAAGAGTTTTAAATTCACAACCAGCTGTATTACTTGATTTTAAAAGAAGCGATGATTTGCTACATCTATCAGAATACCAAAGTATTATGCAACTAAAGCAGTTATGAGTTAAGCATATGGACCTCTGCAAGACACTTATTTTAGGTAATAAGGACATTTATAGGAATTCTCACATATACATCTTTTGGAAAATGAAACTTTTAGATACAAAGAAAAGACGTCTCTAACCTTTCCAGTTCCTGGTTTTATCATAAAATAAAGATAAAGACATTTTGGAAAGGGTTCCTTTGAACATTACAATAATAGCTAGGAGAATAGAAAACAATCTACATGAGTGAAAAATAAGTGCCTGGGAAAAGGACTGGAGGTCCTTACCTTCAGCTGCAGAGGTGATGTAGAAGTTGTAGAAGGTAGAGTAGCATTATGTAGAAGACAGAGACAAGCTCATCGTTATTTCTAAAGAGTGGAGAAGTGGGCTTCCACTGCATCATAAGGAACTCAGGCTAGATATTAGGACGACAATCCCGATAGGAATAGCCATTAACATAAAATGGCTTGTTAAAGGAGATAATGAAATCTCTTTCTAGAAATATCAATTAAATGAAGATAATTCTTCATCCTTCTGAGATAGTTTAGATATAGTCTTTCCAAAGGAAAGGAACGGGCAGGCTTGTTTTCCAAGGTGGCTTTCAATTCTTTAATTACAAAGCATTGAATCCAAAATGGTTACCCTATTTTTGGAGCTAGAAAATCATTGAATTTAAAGTTTTTTGAAGAGTAATAGCTTTAGAGACCATCTAGTTCAACTTCTTATTCTGTACATTGAGAGGCATACAAAGGCAGTAGATAGGTTAGCAAACTATGACCCATGGGCCAAAATCTCACTGACGCTTTCTTTTTATAGGGCCTACAAATTTAAGAGTGTTCTTTTGGTTTTCAGCTTTTTTTTTTTTTTTTTTTACATTTTTTTGAAAGGCTGGGTAAAAAATTAAAATAATAATATTTCATGCTAAGCGAAAATTATATGGAATTCAAATTTCAGTGTCTATAAAAAAGAGTCTTAGTGGAATACAGCCACATTCATTTATTTACATGTTACAACATCTACATATTATCTATGGCACATTTGCCAGTCTAGAGACTGTATGGTCCAAAAATCCTAAGATACCTTATGGCACTTTTCAGAATAAGTTTGCTGACCCTTGGTGCAGGCTTGTGAAGCACATAAGCTCTAAAGCTAGACTCCCTACCTGGGTGTGATCCCGGAAAAGATGGCATGCCTCAGGTTCCTGATCTGTAAACTGGGGACAGTAATGGTACTTACCTGATAGGGTTGTTGTAAGAATGAAGTGAAGGTGCTTCAAACACCAGGGCCTGGTAGAGCAAGAATTCCGTTAACTGTGTTCGGTATTCTTATTATTACACATGAAGAAACTGGCCCAAAGCAAACTGGGAGAATTTCTTGATTCTCCTTGCCTACACTGGGTTGGTTGTCTTTTTTATTTTCTATATTGCCTGACAAGGAAAAACATTCTTGTGACGTTTTAGTTGCTGTTTTTAAACTACCTCAAGGCCACTGTAAATGAGAACTTGAGTTTCATCAGACTGGTCTCCTATCAATCCTGTGACCTATAGTTGCCCAAAGGCAACTTTTGGAACATTTGAGATTTTCAGGTCTTTACCTCAAACTTCTAGAAATCAAGATTTTCTTTACGCTTTCTAAAAAGGACACTCCAAGTCGCTTACAACTCAAAACTGATGAGTCTGGATTTTTTTCAGTATTTACAGCAAAAACTTCAGAAACAAAGTACCGAGGCAGGCATACAGATGCCAGGATCTGAATGATCGCAGATTATTCCATGAGCATTCAAGGATATTTGTTATTCTCGGTAAAACCTCTTAAACCGAGTAGGATGTCTGTTTACTAGCCCTGGACAACCACCCTTTTTGAAGTTTTGTTCATAAGAAGTCTTTCTTCATTAAATCCATTCCCAAATAGTCATTTCATTACGCCATGTTTCCTTGTCAGATGGTATACAATTTTAAACAATTACATATTTGTCACTGCTGTCTAATTCTGCTCCAGTTTCTTCTCTTTCTATGTCATATTTCCCATCTTGCAAAAAAACTGGAATTCCTTAGGACCAGGCACACACCATTTTTTTTGGTATCACCTCACACTACTTAGTTGAAGTTTTTTATGTAGTAGGCTCTCGACAAATGCATCTTGCATTAATAAAAGAACAGCCACAAATACCTCCAATGAACAGAATTTTAACCTTAGAGATGAATAAAATAATACTTCTATACTATCACCAAGATTGTGGAAATGATAATTTGTTAGTACATGGATTTAAAGATCAATTATAAAAATTAAAACAGATCAGAAGTATAAAAGTACCTTAATTAAAATGGAGACTACAACCCACAATAGAAAGATTAACTCTAGATCCTTAATGCTTACTCCTTTCAGATACTTTAGCTCTATGACACTGGAAAATGTTAGATGTGATGTGGATACTGTGGCCATTGGTAAAATCTTATCTATTTTTAAAAATCCGGCCATAAAGGATTATGTTGAAATCCCACACCAGCATAATTTTCTTCTGCATGTATAATATACCGATAGCAACATTACTTAATATATGAGTATGTGAAGTATATTTTATTATAACAGTAGACAAGCAAACTGAATGTGTCCCAGGAAGGGGTCTTTTCCATTAACTTTTATAAAGGCTTTCATTTCAAACTTTCATTAACATCTGACAAGCAAGCTGAAAAAGCTTTGCTTAGAGCTTGGGTTAGGGGCAAAATGCATTTTGGCAAAACTATTCCAAGATTACACTGACTGGCTGTGCTAGAATATACTAATTTGTTTTGTTTTGTTTTGTTTTGTTTGGAGTGTGGAGAAAAGAGAGAGAAAGGAGAGAGGAGTCATGGACCCTACTTTATGGTTGCCATGGAGGCAAGGTCAGCCTTCCACACTTGGATCTACCAGCAGAGTTCAGACAGGTCAATGTGTGACCGGCTCAGGCCCTGGGGTTAAAAGTTCAAGCAGCGATGGAAAAACCAATATGTCCACGCAGAGTATGCTGTACAATTTATTTCAATTTACATCAAGCCATGCATATAAAATTTAGATAAATTCCATTCAAATCTGATGTTGCCTGACACACAATGTATGCAAACAGATGTCTGTGGGGCTTTTTCTGTGCTTTAGAAAACAACATTAAATTTAAAAATATGTCTCTGGGATTTCTTTATTGAATTACAAAATGAACATAATTTTAACTTAAATGTTTTCATTCTTTCTTCCAATTTTTTTTTGTGGGGGTCTTAATAATTTCTCGGTTCTCAATCTACTCTATGTCATATTAAAGAGGATAATGTATATTTACAACTACAGCTTCACTGTTATTGTAGTTATAGATTCTATTTATATCCCTTACCACTTTCTGCAAATATTTAGTGATTGATATTTCTGATTTATCTCTGGCTTCTACCCTCATCTCCTTTACTTTCTACAAGGAACAGAGCAAGGGTTCTGGAGGCTGCTGGGTCATCTTCCAGCCACAAGGTGGCTCTCCCCACCCCTTCTGTCGAGCCAAAGGGCGCACACCTTTGCTGAGTCCTGCTGGCAGACTAGGATTCAGAGGCTAATTATGACCCCTAAATACCATTATTTTCACTGTGAATTGAATGGATAACAACCCAGGCCCTGGTACAGTAAGATACAATACAAAATTGGTCTTCATAAAGAGGAGAAAGAAAAAGATTTTCGTGTTCTGCCTGATTGCTCTTCACCTATCCTTTCAAGGGTACAACTCACTAACCTTAGAGTAAAAAAAGGAAAATAATGACACGCCCTAGAGGAACCCAATTTTGTGGCCAAAGAACAGTGACACAGAACAGAGAAGGCAAAATTTCAAGGAAAAGTATGCAACTTATTCTCACTCAAACTGGAGCCTGCTTTTGTAGGAGTAAAGAGATTTCAGTTTTCTGGTTCTGGTAACTTCCCCACAAGGAAGTTTTCATGAGGGCTTTGTAACACTTCCTTGCAGTCCTGCACCATGTCATAGATGAAGAGCAGGGATCTCTAATACTGCAAGGCTTTAAAAGGAATAGAAATATTACATATTTACTTCTTGCTGCTTAGGAAACAGGGTCTATATTTCACAAATGTGATTTTTACAGCGTACATCATAATTTTCTACAGATGAAGTAAGCATAAAGAGACAAATCATTCATCAGATTACATGGAAATTCTTTCCAAAAGTCTGAGTCCTAATTTCTCATGTTTTCCATTTTCTGTTCCAGGGAGAAGTGATTTGGGTAAGTTTCATTTTCCTCATCTGTAAAATGGAGATAAAAATAGGAACCTATTCCTCATGGGCTTTTTGTCAGGATTAAATGAGTTAATATATGTTAAGCACTTACAAGGTATTTAACAAGAGCTATATAAATGTTTGCTATTATTATTATTATTTATTTGAGCTCAGTACCTCCTCATTTGCAAGTATTTTGTGACACAAACATTTGGACAAATGAACTTTCATGGATTTTTGTAAAGACATGGATATATCATTTTCTAGATATCTGAATATTCTGATCAGGAATAACTGATGTGTCTGGGTTTTTTCCTCCTCAAGAACTTAAAAATATATATATAAACATTTCTTCCCAATTCATGATATTACTTTCAATATGACATTAAAAAAATAAACTGCCGATTTCCAACTCTAAGGCTTGTTTCAGATATTACCTTGGCAAATGCATCATTTCACTTAAGCAAACAACCATAAGTGGTGGTTCTGATTACTTGGTTATAATGTGTATATTACACAAGTTTTAATTTTCATTTTTCACTATATTAAAAAAAATCTCAGGCTCTCACTCATGCCAGAATGTAACTTTGTTAAGCCTCTTGTTAAACTTAGAACATATGAGTCCCCTGCTTCTAAAGTAAATAAACAATTTTGAATTTCCTTGTAAGCACTGCCTTGACAATTCCCAAACACATTTTCTAAGGGTACAAATGGTATCCTTAATAAGGTGACCTACAATAATTCATCCATGAGCAAAAGTTTATGTGGACATAAAATCCTGCAGTCACATAAATCCTTGTTTGTATAAGGAAGGATCTTGTATACATAGATGTAAATATGTATATATGTGTCAACATGTATGTATACATATATGTCCACATATATGCCCTTCACATATATTACAAAAAGATGGAAATGCATATTTAGAGAGCAGGTGAGATAAGCAAATCAATTTTCAATAGCCAAGGAAAGGAGTATGACATTTTTTAATACCTGCTATACTGTCATGCAACCCTTTATTCTTTATTATCTCTGTCAGCTACTACTAGGTGCCTAGTAGACAAATGCTAGTTCTAGTCCTGACCATTTATTTCTATTTGGAATTATTTCAAGCCCAACTCTTTTGAACTGCTTGAAAATGCTGTCCTGATGTGTTGGTCTTGCACTCTGGAGTGAGGGGAGGGGGAGAGGAATCCTTATGCAAAAACAATTTGGCACCTTTTTAGAGGGAAGCTTGCCTTGGCTTTTGCACTTGCACAAATACAACTTCGAAAGACCCCTCTTCCATTCTGAACGATATGTATGTGTTACCAGCAGCAGTGTCTTTTGTTGCCAGAAGCAGTTTTTGCTGCATGCATCAACTTTCACTATATTCTTAGCAACTCTTTCTTTTATGCCAGTTTCAGACATCAGTTAACAGAACCCCTTAAAGAACAGATGTACTGAAGAAATGCATCAATTCGTTATTTGTTACAGTTTGGGGGTGTCTGTCCTGTGGGTTTTCTAGCCAAAGGCTTATATGTTTCCCAAGAGAAATTTACTTTCATGAGAGGAGAAAATTGAGGCAAATCACTGCTGTTAGACCCTGAAGTCAGAGACACTGGTTTGTTGTCCTTCTGTACATGCGAAGAAAAAAGCCCACAGTTACAGAAACAGTCATGTTTCAATCCATCCCTCATTCTTCCCCAGTGTGAAAAATTACAAATGAAACCAAATTTTTCTCTGTCAATAGAATGTGTATGATTACAGCTGTTCATATTTTCACTCTAATGAAGGGCTGCACATTTAATTGTAAGATTTATTAGGTACTGTACATTGCTGTGTACATGCAAAACAGTTAATCGACATCTAAAATGCTGGTTGTTTATTCTGACATTAATGATCATATTTCTTAATTTGAAACAAAAAGCATTTGGGGAAAATGCATTTTGTTCCCTCCAAATAAGAAATTAATAAATTCAATGTAAGAAATAAAAAGGACTGGGGAAAAAATTATTGATTTATGTATGTGAGGCTGGGGAAAAAATAAAGATGCTTTAAAAAAAAAAGTCCATAATCCCCCATTCTGCTGGAAACAAGAGAGTTGATTGCCAGCTTTGTTTGATTTCACAGAGATCTCATATGAGGCTGGGTTCATAAACAGGTGAAATGATGGAGTTTATTGCAACGCACATCAACACTGAAACTAAATAACTGTGTTGCCATCTCAGTCCTGCTGTAAGACGGATGGTAAACTTGACCTGCCGCTGGTACTATCCGATTGCCATTTTTTATTCCCCCTTCGCCGCCCCCCCAGGCTGAGCCACGTTGAGTAAATGCATGTGCACGGTCAGGTCAGGCCCCGGGATCGGGTGAAACTCGGTTCACATTTGCATACAGGCGGAGCCTCACAATGAAAGCCCATCTGTTCCTGTCTCGGAGTACAAATCGAATGTCACCCAACTCACTGCAAACGACAGCAGCATGGCCATTAGATGGAGGAACACTCGGCTCAGGTTACGGATATGGAACTGCTGATTTGGGTTTAAATACCTGATAACTGAAGACTTTTCATTATATGTGAACAAAGAATGAACTTTGAACTGCTCAGGAGATACCCTCTCCCCACGTTGGGCACCCCTAGTTCTATCCATTACTAATACTTAACTGCTATATTTGCCACTGTCTCTATCTTTTTGTATAAAAATTAGCCAGGCTGAATGTCACAATGTCCTAAATAATTGCTTTTTTTTTTTTTTTGGAAGGGGGAAGGGTAAGAGGCGGGGCAGCAAGGGATGTTGTAAACAGAAAATGAACTTTGAACTCCATATGCCCTCAAAGGTCATTAATATCATGGCAATGTTGTTCCTTGAACTTCTAAGTTTTACCAGGGTGGAAATTTTAGTTTCTAGAGTTTAACCAAAGTGTCAGCCCTTTACCCCTCCCTCCCAAACCCATTCAGTCAAGTGAGGCACCTGTCTCCTAGAATCTTCTCCACTCATAGGACTGTTTATTCCAAAATAGTTTATCAATCACGATCTGTGTCAGAGATTATTTTTCTGTTAAAATCTGGCAAGTATCTTAGAATTTACAGACAGAAATCACATACATTCTGACACAAAAAAGAAGTTGTTCGAGAAGAAACGCCAAGATAATGAGCCCATCCAAGCATTGAATGTGATAAATACAAGGAAATTCATTAGCAAAAATATGGGTAGTTTTCATCAAATGCTTTCTTGTCCTGTTTCATGGCAAGAATCTACTTCAATGAGTATCTTTCTAAGGACACAAGCATCTGGGGTTTGGTTACGTGTATTTATATTTGAAATCTTTCTGTATTCTGTTACATGAATAACATTTAACATTAAAATACTATTCCAGTCATTAGCCAGTTTGTTTGAGCCCCAGTCATATGTGGTGGCAGGTCCTCACACATGGCTCCATTGTAGAGAAGAGAAAACAGACTGGCTAGTTTTTCTTTTACCAGTTATGCTTCTTGGTTTCCAGTCAATAATAATGTCACTTCATGAATTGCAAATGTAATACTTGATTGGGTGAAAAAAATACTTAAAAAAAATCTGCAAGAACTTTCTTGATTTGCTTTAAGCAATTGTATACTTTTTTGCATATATTTCTTTCTTAAAACACTTACTGAAAAAATCTTATAGAATTTAATGTATTGGGGTTACACATGGAATCCAGAATGTTTAAAGGCCATTGGATCTTAAAGGCCGTGTCTCCTCAGCCAGGGTTTCTTTACCACTATGTGAAACTATGTTCTTATTGTTTGTCCTTTAAAAATAATACCAGGGTAAAGAAAAGATTTGAGGGCTTTTTCTTTTTTCATCCCATGCAAGAGCTTATGGTCAACCTTAATGGAAGTTCTACATGCATTAAAAGGGAGAATAGACCCTTTGTTTCAGAAGAATGACCAAGACAAGGGTGAATTTTGGTTCCACTTTGTCAAGTTTAAGGGGAAACTGAATTCAGGAAAAGAGAGAGACCCAAACAACTTTCTTAGCTGTCCCCCCACTGCCTCCAATCTTAAACTTAAAATATTTTATTGTTATCTTGTAAACAAGTTAGGAATTTGCATTAGGGGACACGTAGCCATGTGATCTCCTGAAGATGATCTGTTTATTTGCATTCCATGCAGCTGGATGTCTTGTGTGTGATCAGCAACAAAGCAGAAGAAACCAACAAGGAGGAAATACAATACTAGAGGTATTCTTTCTGTCCACATCAGGAGAAAATGCCCCATTAAGGAGGTGTAACTGCTTTAATTTTATATCCCAGAAGGGATATGAAATTCTGGTTGTTCCAAAAATAATAAAATAACTTGTTTATAGAAATATTGGTTGCTTGGTTTCTTGTTATGCACCACTGGTGGGGGTGTGTGAACAGGAACCGAACCTTGAACTTAATTTCCCCTTTGAACTCATGACCTTTGACAAGATTCCCCATGCGTTCCCCTTCAGACAAATTTCATCACAATTACAGTCCCTTCCACTTGAGTTAAAGATATATAATCATTGATTTGACCTAATTATCTGATACATCCCTTTCTTTGCAAGGTGAAACCTAAATGTGTGAACAGAAGCTGACCCGTGAAGTTCTGATATCCAATTTTTATTCTAATTATCATAAAACACTTTCAGTCTTACTCTATTTTTCTCAAGTTTTCTTTTGGCCCCTTCCCTGAACCCACTATTCCTTCAAATTCAACAATGCCCCCTGGGTTTCAAGCTGCTTGGCAACAGACCTTCAAATGCATTATGTACTACATGTTCAAAGTGTCATTTTTAAACAAAAAACTAAAGACTAACTCTGCATTAGAAAGTCGTCACTAATCCCTGTCTTTCATGAAAAAGTCTTCTGAGGTGATAAAAGAGGAGAAACTAGAAAGTTCCCACAAGATTCTGAAATTATTTGACTTCTTAGCATCAATCTGTTAAGATTCAGACTCCTAATAATTTACAAACTTCAGGTTATAAAATGGACACAGGCAATATCAATAGGGTTAGTATAATCAATTTAAACTATAGGGGATTGTCTTTTTAAAAGAGAATGTGTGTGTGGATGTCTGCTAAGTTTAGTGCAACAAATCCCAAAGACTTTAATAAGAAAGCTTAAATCATGGAATACGTTTTTAAAAACTAAATATCTGATCTAAAAGCAAAACTAGAGTTGATAGAAACTATATAAATTCACTTTTAAAATGAATTTGTATTTCTACCCTACGTTACATTTTTAAAAGAAATAAACTGAAACCAGAATTTTCACTATCTTGTCTTAGACAACTGAAAAATAAAGATGAATTGCAAGAAGTTAAACAAGAAAGAATAAACAAAGAAGAGATTGTTTCACTTCTTTATGTCATAGTTTAAACTCAGGGCATCATGTTCTCTTAAAAATGACATGACAGTCAATTTTCCCTTAGTGTCATGTTTGCATCATATCACTCCAAATGTTAATGGGCATTACAGGTGGAAAAGGACAAAAGGCTTGGAAAAAAACACACCTATGAATTCAAATCATCTGTTCTTTTTGTTAGATCTACTCATGTCCTTTCTTACAAAATTAAACAACACTGAAAATGTAATCCTTCATCTGATCACCATAGTGGACTAGCATGCCAAGTTTTATTCTCAGCATCCCAAGTTTTATTCTCAGCAGTTAGTTTTAATTATACTTTGAAACCAAAGGCCTAAGCAAACAGGGGAGAAAAGTATGTGGGCAAACTTTCTAAGTAAGAAATTATCACAGTGTGCATTGAACAAAATCTTAGATGAATGTTTTATGATATCAAGTGTAACTAGGGTTGGACAGACATTACAAAATAGGCTGGAAGTTTCCCATGATGCTGAGCCATTAGGTAGAATTTCTAAAGGAAGAGTTCAAATCTGCTACCTTCCTTCATTTATAAAAGTACAACTATAAAGCACTCTGCAGAATACTTGAAAAACACATGATTTCTACTCCCACTTCTGCCCAAGGGCCTGAGGAAGCACAGAAGAGTGTCACAGAACTTCCTTGAGGAGAGAGCAACATTATAGCCAGATGGCTGGGATACATGTTAAAATCACATCATTTATTTATAAAAACATTATTTCTAGTTTGTGTTTGGCTATCATAAGGACCTTTATCAATACACATTAATTTTGGTCTACCAGGCAACACTCCAGAAAACAAAGAAATAGGGTAGTCATTCAGAAATGGATTTGGCATTATTCTGAACCTCAAGATAGTTCAAATGTCAAGATGTCAAAATGGATGGGTAGTAAAATATAACTAAAAGAAACTGGCTCACTTGCAGGTGGAAATTTTAGGCTTGAGGAATAAATTGGAAATTTGAACTCATAATTTTAAGATTGACACAAACATGGATAGAAATGCTAGAGTAGAGTGTTCAGAAAAAAAGGACAAATGTTATATCCCTGGGGTGGGGGTGGGTGCTGTGAAATGATCCTCTACAGTCGAGATTCTTAATGTGGTATCTGTGAACACCCTGAAATTATATGCAAATGTGCGTGTGTGCTTGCCTGTGCATGCTCATTTTTATGGCATGAAGAGCCACTGCTACATAGTGATAAGAAAAGGAATAAAAGCACACAAAAAATGATTATTACATTTCCAAAGAAAAGATGTTGGAAGCCAACTAACAGCCACCATCATCTTTCACTTAGAACAGCAGTTTTCAAACTTTTAAAAATTGATTGTCCCAATTGTAAATTTTTTATTAGATACAAAAATATATGTACATTAATTTATAAATTATATACATATACTACCACTAATCCATTAATATTAGAAAACCTTAATTTCACACACACACATGCACACATTCTACTATTTTCTCCCTGTCTGCTGTGGGTCATCTAGTACATCTCATTCTGGTCTTTCCCCTCTTCCTCTCCTATGTCCCTTTTAATCAATTCTACAAAGAGTAATTAGGGAAATCTTCTAGAAATATAAATTATACCTTACTATGGCTTCAAAGACCTTCCAGGATTTAGTTCTTTCTGCCTCTTCAACCTCATTTCCTCACTCTGTCTCACTCATTTAGCTCTAGTCACACAGGCTTCTTAATTATTCCTTGAACTCTTCAAGATGGTTTCTACCTCCCAACCTTTGTGTCTGCTGTTCCTTCTGCCTGGAACGCTTCTCCTTCAGATCATGGCATAGTGTGATCTCTCACTGCATTTAGGTGTCTATCTCAAAAAGTCCCACTGCCACCCCTTTTCAGTCATTTTCTATCTCTGTGTTTTCCAGTCTTTTTTTGTTTTGTTTCAGAGCATTTACCATGGTAATGGTAATGACATTATACTATCTATCTCCCCCAGTAAAATGTAAGCTCCATGTGGCTAGGGACTTTGTCAGTTTCATCCCTGTGTCCCCAACAACCTAGTCTAAGGTCCAGCAGACAGTAGGTCCTCAATGATAAATGAATGAAGAAAAGTCAAAGTAACTGACACACATTCCACCTGCTGTTCATTTGAAAATGAACCTCAAAGGAATGTTTACATAACATAGGCCACCACACTAAGATGAACCATCAGCTAAACTAACAGCTAAAAATCAGCTCTCTCTTTTCTCAACTTCCCTAACACTAAAACCACATCTTCCTTAGGGTACCTATTACTGTTTCTTTTGTATCGTGCTTTTTTGCATACAGATCTTGTCTCCCTTATCTAATACTTTATTTTACCCCTCACCACTTCCAACATATAGTAGGTGCCCAGCCTCTGGATTGTGGGTGGGGCTGACAGTCACATTCTGGCCATGACAAATTGAGGTCCAGCTGCTCATGCGAGAGTGAGGGTTGCCAGCCCCTTGGAGCTACCCTAAACGATGATCCTTGACTCTACACTCAGATGGATGTTCATGGGCATTCATCTGTTGACAAGGCTGAATGAAGAAAAAAGACTCACACTGGAAATGAATCTATGAAAAATCACCAATTCCTTGCATGATAATGGAGGAAAAAACTATCTCAATGTTGATAAAAGAATGATGAACACAAATAGAGACTAAACTTAAATTATCAGATGACCTTCATTTCTTTTTTAGAGGTCAATTCCTAACAGAAGTAGAAATATCACAAACACGGCACTTACATAATAATGCCTAGTAGAGCTACATACACTGTATTGAATAAACTTAAATCAAGCTATGCAATAGGAACAATTTTAAGGATGATGAAATGAAAGTACTCAAATGTTCAGACTAAGCAAAATGTTCTATACTTAGATCAGTAGGCTGGTCATATAAAATGTCCATAAAAATCTGCTTTTGAAATAAATTCAAATATACTTGGAAATGAGTAATTTTCATGTACCAAAAATTAGATAAAACTTGAAGACAAATGATAATAAGAAAGTCACTTAGCACTTCTGCATCTTAGTATCATTGTCTATAAACTAAAGGAACTGAAATAAATAACTTCTTAAGGTCTCTTCTTATTTGAATTATAACAGTTCAAATAAGAACCTACTTGGGTTTTTCAGGACGCTTATGTGTTTTATGCTTATTAATGACCAAGCCCAGAACAAATATTACTCTCATGACGCATTAACTTAGATGGTACAAGGTCCATCTTATCATAGAAGTCCACAAAAACAGGGGCGCCTGGGTGGCTCAGTTGGTTAAGCGACTGCTTTCGGCTCAGGTCATGATCCTGGAGTCCCTGGATCGAGTCCCGCATCGGGCTCCCTGCTCGGCAGGGAGTCTGCTTCTCCCTCTGACCCTCCCCCCTCTCATGTGCTCTCTCTCTCTCATTCTCTCTGTCTCAAATAAATACATAAAATCTTAAAAAAAAAAAAAAAAAAGAAGTCCACAAAAACAGAGAAGCAATCAAAAGGGAGTGTAGAGGTAGAAACTGAAGTACTTCAAGAGTAAAATAAAATGGAATCCAATCAAGAAAAAAATTGCAATCAATAGGTCTGGGAGAAAAATAATCCAAAATACAAGTATCAATAAAAAGGAAAGTTTTCAAAGGCATAATACTGTTAAAGAGCTCGTGGCAACAGAGAAGGGCAAATGAGCTTGCAATATGACACACTAGCAAAAGCAATGATTTTTAGATTTCATATTCATCACCATAATTCATAATGACCTAGGAAGGCATTTGTTTCTATAGTCTTATGTAGGAATTGCCATATTGAAACAGACCACTGGTCCATCCCTTTTGCCATGTGACTCTGACAGGGAACAGATGCTTCAGAGGGAAGCTCTACTCTCAGCAACCCAAATCCAATAATACACCTAATGGTGCAATTCTATATCAAGAACATCATTTTTTTTGACCTCAGATGGCAATTATCTTCTACCCAAAGCAGGAGGCTGACTCACTTTGATTTCATGCTGGGTGGCCCACTTAAGGTGCTCCACTTAAAATTACATCAAGGCTGCTATCTTCATTCACTTGGCTTTTCTGACACACTAAACTACTTCCACAATCTGCTGTCATCACCGTCACTATTAGGCTCTCAGAGATTTGGAATCATGTAGGTTTAATACAAATGGTTGTATTTGTACTAGCAACTGATGTTTTGAAAATCATTGCTTTCTTTAAAAAAATCAAGGTTTTCTATTATTAGCTTCCATGTTTTCAAAGACTTGAGTATTCCCAATTTAATATAAATAATCATCTTGAAGTGGAGACAAAAAGGAGGTATGAAACTTTCATGTTTGAAGGAAACCATAAATATACAGAGTGGTAAGAATAGCCTTTTGATAGAAATTCCCTAGAACAAAAAAAAAAAAAAAGGAAGGAAGGAAGAAAGAAAGAAAGGAAGGAATGAAATTCCCTAGAACAAATGCATTTGTGGGCTTTGTTGTTGATGGTTCTTTGACAGAGGAAAAAAAAATTAATAATAAAATAAGTAGACTGGAATGGCAAAAGGCAGGCAAGTGATCAGGAGTTTGAAACTAGAGCCATGTCTCAGCAGTTTCCAGTCCCCTTCGGGTTCCAACGTCCATTGTAGAAGCATTTTTCAGCCATAAACCCAGGTCCTGTCACCGCCAGGGGACTCTCCTTTGGGAAAGATCTTCACCTGCCACACCCTTTCCCTAGCCCTGGAGCAGACAATTTTAAGAATTAGAACTAGAACAATATTTAAGCTAATAGGAAAGAATAGATAAAGCCTTTTCCCAACTGGGAAAACAATGACAAATTTGGAGAAACCAATCATTTTTTCCATCATTGTACTGGACATAAGAAACTGCAGCAGATCATGGTGGTCAATGATGGTGCTTCACAACTTGAACAGAACAGTTCTACTAAAATTCTGAATATTGTTTTTGAGATGGCTCTTTTCTATTAATAAAAATTTGAAGACTTGGGGCACCTGGGTGGCTCAGTCATTAAGCGTCTGCCTTCGGCTCAGGTCATGATCCCCAGGGTCCTGGGATCGAGCCCTGCATCTGGCTCCCTGCTCGGCGGGAAGCCTGCTTCTCCCTCTCCCATTCCCCCTGCTTGTGTTCCCTCTCTCTCTGTGTCTCTGTCAAATAAATAAATAAAATCTTAAAAAAAAATTGAAGACTTAATAAGAAAGCTTATGACCAAGTGTCTAAAATATCCCTTATATAAAAACCATCTACCAAATGGACTAGTAACCCAAGGTCTTCTAGTAATCAACAGATAAAAAAAAAACTGGAGCAAAATTATCAGGATATTTCATGAGATAAGAGATCCAAAGGCATACAAGATAACCCAGGAACAAAAATCATGCCAAAAGGAAAGGATGGATTTTCTATCAATGATATTGATTACACCAGGAAATAGTCTCTCATGAACCACAAATAACCACACAGTAACTCAAGAACATGTCATCAGGAAAAACTTGGCCTTAAGTATGAATTAAATGATCCTATTGGCTCTTTGTATACCTTAAAAAACCTCTAAATCATTTCTGGGACCTAAACAAATCAGTAATATTACCTTAAAATTAAGCTGATATTTCTAGACAAAGATGTTTTCCAAAAGTAAAATTTTCCTTTACTATTCTGGAAATAAGGTTTCTATAAAAATCTATAACATGGTAGAAACTCATAGTGCCCAGCACACTTATAAATGTTAAATAAAAATAACTTATTGGAAAAAAAAACTTATTGAGGCTGAACTTTGTGATTCCTAAAAATAGCAACAGTGACTGTAGTATAGAAAAGAAAGTAACCTTCTCTTAAAAATCTTATTAAGATAAAGGAAACACAGTCTGAAAGAAAAAAATAGTACAAACTTTTTATCAAAAGAAACAGGATTTCTTCTTATCACGAATAATGGTAGTTAAAAGAGCAATAAAAAAACATGATACCATATACTTGAAAGTTGCTAGGAGTAGATCTTAGACATTCTCAGCACAAAAAAAAAAAAAAAAAGAGAGAGAGAGAGAGAGTTAAGTGTGTAAGGTGATGAATATGTTAATTATCTTGATCTTGGTAATCATTCCACAATGCGTATGTATGTGAAATCATCACATTGTATACTTTTAAATATATATAATTATACTGTCAATTATTCTCCAATAAAGCTGTGGGGAAAAGAACAATAATAAATAAAATTCATAGATACTTAAAGATTCATTCAACTGTTATCATGCTGGCCAGGGAAGAGGAGAAGTCAGTGATTACTGAACTCATTACACATCTAATATTTTCTGTTTGTTGTGGAAATCTGTGTATTCAGGCATAGGTTACCCAAGCCAATGACAGGCATCCAGATAACAGGAATCTTGGCATATGAGGTCTCAGAATTTCTCCAGATTTTTTTTTTTTGGACGAATTCATACTAACCAATAATATAGTTAGCAGTCTACAACAGGATGGAGAGAAAAAAGCAATAGACTTAGATGAGTAGTAATCCAACCAGATTGCAGAAGGAGTTACCCATTTGTACATGTTTTTTTATTTTCCCAAAGGCAGAGAATGGTCCCTCAAGAAATCATATGACCAATTCCTTACCTTCCTAGATATAAATATGCAACTCGTTCAAGATAGATGGTTAGCCACTCTTTTTAAAATTTTTCAAGGAACAATATACCATTGTTCATCTTTGATGTCCAGTTCAACCTTCTGTTTCATCAATTTTACAGGTAAAATGCATTCTGAATCCATCCCTCTCCTTTGCTCCCACCAATGACATGGAAAGGTCCTTACCACTGCTCATCAACTCTATGGCAAGAGTCTCATAACCTTGCTTCCTTCCTCCCAAAACATAGATCTGACTATGTCAATTCATGATTTAAAAATTATTTTTCATAGATGCCTACCACCTACAAAATACAACTGAAACATAGTCTTCATTAACAATAAGAAAGAAACTGAGGGTTGTTGGAAGGGAGGTGGGTGGAGGCATGGGGTAACTGGGTGATGGGCATTAAGGAGGGCATGTGATGTGATGAGCACTGGGTGTTATATGCAACTGATGAATTACTAAACTCTACAGCTGAAACTAATGATGTACTATATGTTGGCTAACTGAATTTAAATTAAAAAAAAAAGAAAAAGGAAAAAAAAAAGAAAGTCTTCACAGTCCATACCCAAACTACTTTCCAGCTTTGTCTCCTTCTGTTTCCACCTGTGCAGCATATGCTCCAGCCACATTCAACTACCAAACTCTACCCAAAAAAGTCTCCTTTTATATCTTCACTCATGTTTCATTATCTGCCTGGAATCACCTTTCCTTCATTTGCAACTGTTGACTGTACTTCAAGGCCCACTGCCTTCCCAAAATTTCTGTAGAATTTCCCACTCAGGATGGATCTTACACTCCTTTGTTCCCTTAACACATTACATAATGACCACATTTTATCTTCATTACATTTGCACAAAAATTTATTTGTAATCCACTTGAAGGCAGGGATAGTCTTTATCTCCCCTTTATTTCTTGGCATGGAACTTGCACAGGATCTACGATAAGGGAAGGTTTACTGATAAATTTACTGTTACACTCAAGGTATAACAGAAAGAGTGGTCTGGATATTCATGTTCTTCTAGTTTTACTACTTATTGGCTATGTCTAGGGCAAGTCACAATATCTCTGAGTCAATGGTTGCTATAGCTTTAGGTAACAAGTCTGTATTCTAAGCAAGAGGAATGTAAAGGGACAAAAGGAAAGGTGAAGACAAGAGGGGCAGAGAACTTTCTCAGCTTTCTTACTTAGGAATGGATGCTTCCTCTGGTGATTTGGTGACTTCACCAAAATCAGGGTAAGAAATGAAATGAAATGGTGCTGATACACAATTAGTAGAGCCCCTAACAACTTAGAAGAGGGAAGATAGTGAAATCGCTACATTTTCAGGCAACAGTAAAACAAAGCTAGAGAAAAAAAAAATCAAGTTAATGTGGGCAAATTGCAGAAAAGCTTCCCAAGACTGCATCAATCACTGGGCAGAGAAATGGCAGATGAACTCCAGTGTAGCTAAGTGTTAGTTAATGTTTTTTTAGTACTGGGAAAACATACAAGAAATTTTACTCACAGAATCTAAATTATACTTAATGGATTATGGGCATTCAACAATTAAAACCAAAGAAAAGTTTCTCACTTAGATCTTTAGGAAGTGATCCTTGAAGATATTAGTCTAATGGGCTTCTCTGGGCAAATAGGGCACAAAACTGGAAGCATTCTGATAAGAAGCACTGTGACTTTTATTTTTAAATTTGTTTATTCAAAAATTTGTTTAACAAACATTTATTGAGCATTCCTATGTGAAAAGTACCATGCCAGATGCTGGAGGCTGGAGGAGGAAAAAATAACACAACGTTGGGTTAGGCATTATCACCGCCTTCAAAAGAGGTTAGAATGAGGAGGGAGACACATATGAAGGCCTGGGCAGAACAGAAGGGTTGGGAGAGACGGTGCTGAGTGAGAGCAGATTCCAAATGGGACCATGGATGCTGGGCTGTCTGTTACTCTAACACTGCTCCAGGGACAGGATGGAGAATCATGAACATTTTCCTATAACAGTAATGACTCATCTACTGACAACATGACTTTTAATGGCTGCACTGCAGTCCATCATACGGTGTACCGTAATTTATTAAACCAATCCCATGTAATTAAACATTTAGCTTGTTTCCAATTACTTGATGTTCTAGGAGCTATATTGGCTTATTTCCTTAGAATAAATTCCTAGAAGTGAAACTTCTGGGCCTAGGGCTCTGCACATTTTCAAGATTTTTGAAAAATAATTTTTATTATTTATTTTTAATTATAAAAATAATGTTCTACTATATAAAATTTAGAAATAAAAGCACGTCAAAGTATTATGGTGAAGAACATTATAGTTTTTTTCTTTTTTTAAATTACTATTTTTTATTATGTTCAGTTAGCCAACATATAGTACATCATTAGTTTCTTTTTTTTTTTTAAAGAAAGTCTTTTTTTTTTTTTTTTTTAAGATTTTGTTTATTTATTTGACAGAGAGAGCAAGAGAGCACAAGCTGGGGGAACAGTAGGAGGGTGAGGGAGAAGCAGGCTCCCCACCAAGCGATGCGGGGCTCGATCCCAGAACCCTGGGATCATGACCTGAGCCGAAGGCAGACACTTAACCATCTGAGCCACCCAGGTGCCCCCATCATTAGTTTCTGATGTAGTGTTCAACGATTCATTAGTTGAGTATAACACCAGTGTTCATCACAACACATGCCCCCCCTTAATACCCATCACCCGGTTACCCCAACCCCCTCCCTTCTGTAACCCTCAGTTTGTTTCCTGGGAGTCCAGAATCTCTCATGGTTTGTCTCCCTCTCTGATTTCTTCCCATCCAGTTTTCTCTCCCTTCCCCTGTGGTCCTCTGCACTATTCCTTATGTTCCACATATGAGTGAAACCATATGATAATTGTCTTTCTCTGCTTGACTTATTTCACTTAGCATAACCCCCTCCAGTTCCATCCATGTCGATGCAAATAGCAGGTATTCATCCTTTCTGATGGCTGAGTAATATTCCATTGTATATATGAACAACATCTTCTTTATCCATTCATCTGTTGAAAGACATCTCGACTCTTTCCACGGTTTGGCTGTTGTGAGCATTGCTATGAACACTGGGGTGCTATGCACACATATACATCTATTTCAGAAAGTGAGAACTTACTGTATATGATGTCTTATAACCTTGTATTTTCACTTAATTAGGGTATAAACATCTTTCCACTCATTAAATATTCTTCTATAAACATCACTTCTAATGGTTGCATATATTCCATTGTATTGCTAGTAGCTTAGACATTTAGCCTGTTTCCAATTTTGTGCTTTTATAAACAAGTGTTCAGTGAATACCTTTAAACATCTTTATGTATATTTATTTTCTCAAAGTACACTTAAGGTTGAATTGTCAAGTCAAAGGGCATTTACAATTAAAGTTTTTGTTACATTTCCCCCATATTGTCCCCTGGGAAGATTATACTAGTCAATATACCTACCTGCAGTGTGTGGTCACTTTCTACACTTTTGCCCAACTCTGAATATTTTCATTTATTGCTGCCCAACCCTTGTCAGTCTGATAAATTCCTAGAGATCTTTTATGACATAATTCAAATATCACCTCCTCTAAGAGGTCTTCCCAATCTCATTTCCTTCCCAGGTATAGTTATTGCTCCCTTCACTATGCTCTACAACCCCATTTACGTTCCACATTTTTAGTGTTTACTTCTTTTTTGAGAGAGAGAGAGAGAACAGGGCAGGGGTAGGGGGCAGAGGGAGAGGGGGAGAGAGAATCTTAAGCAGGCTCCATGCCCTGTGCGGAGCCTGATGCAGGGCTCAATCTCATGACCCTGAGATCGTGACCTGAGCCAAAATCAAGAGTTGGACGCTTAACTGACTGAGCCACACAAGTGCCCCTTTAGTGTTTACTTCTAAGTAGTCAAATTACTCGTTCAAATATTGTCTTTTCAAGTAGACTGTGTGCTTCTTATTCACTCTGTAGTCCCAGTGCTTGGCTGTATCTGATACACATTAGGCACCAACAAATGTTTGCTGGGTGAATGTATAGATTACTGTCACAACTTCCCATGTTTTCTTACAGAAAATGCTGCATGTTTGATTTCAGATTTCAATTCTTGATATAATGAGCTATACAAGAATCTGTTGGTATTAAACAAAAATAGGAAGCGTCCTGGTTTTTTAAAGTATAATCTAGTGGGAAGTGTTCATTAGTAATCTTTATGGAAAGGAAAACAAGGCATACATTTCCAAACTATCTGGTAGGTCTACCAGATATTTATAAGCAAAAAAATCCTTTTTTTTTAAAGATTTATTTATTTATTTGACAGAGGGCGGCACAGTGAGAGAGAGAACACAAGCAGAGGGAGTGGGAGAGGGAGAAGCAGGCTTCCCGTGGAGCAGGGAGCCCAACGCGGGGCTCGATCCCAGGACCCTGGGATCATGGGGACCTGAGCCAAAGGCAGACGCTTAACGACTGGGCCACCCAGGCGCCCCACAAAAAAAGTCTTAATGTTATAAATTGTTTTCACTTTAAAAGGGAAATTGTTCATTAATGCACATAAACACACTTTGCATTGTCAAATACACACGTGCACATGCACCTTATCATGGTATGCAAACAACCAAGATCTACAAGTTCCAAACAAGTAGAATATGGGGAAACTTAAAAATAGTTATGTTAAACTGATTTTATAACACTTCATGATCCTTCCAAGGGTGTAAAGCATCAATAATTCCACTTTTACTGTAAACAACCCAAAATATGAACATCTTTGTACATACATCTTGCTAGAACTGTCCTGATAATGGGGGGAAATGTATTGTTTACTTTAGCATGAGCCAGACTAATTAGTATGCCTGTCAAAATCTTCCTGTCCTATATTATTCTTGAAACCTTGATAAGCTCATTTGTTTCAAAGCTGGGGAAACAGAGATGATAAAAACAAAAGAAACTATCATAGCCTGTAGGAAACTCTACAGGTCAAATGTCTCAGGCTCTTCAATCTTCTGGAGCTTCAGAATTGATTAGAAATGACATCTGCAAGGTTGTCTCTCATTGAAATATTTTTTTTCCTGCAAACTCAGCACCCTTGTGAGTGAAGAAACTGATTTTGTGTTAAATGGTTTATCTAGAGCAAATTCAAACACTTAGGATATTGCAACTCAGTATAAGTGCATTCCTTTCATGTTTGAAATCTCTTTTTTTTATTGTTTGTTTTCATTCTTATATTGATTGTAGATCAGAATTCAGAGCAGGACATTAATAACATACCCAAGAATTTCTCCTTACTGTTTTTTCTAGATTATTCCTTGTTCTGATGGCCATAAACTCGAGCATTATCAAGATTTACAGAACACTAGTAACTTATTATAAAGCTTCTCAGTCCAAAATGCTTTCTTTCCAAAGAACCATTTTAAGTGATGACCACAAGGTATGTGATAAGAAAACTGGCTGGGCAAAAGGTTTATAGCCATTCAGAATAGACCATTAGGGTTACATACAAGACATTTTAAAAAATGTTTAAATATGTATTTTCCAAAGTGTTTGCTAAATATGAAACTAATGGAACGCTCTTTCAACTTAAGTACAGAAAGGCATAAAGCTCAAGATACTAAGTGGTAGACCAGAAAATAAATCCTAGTTTTCAGATTGGTGTTCCAATATATCTGCACCTTAATTTTTTCTTTCCTTTTTAAAAATTTGCCCATGTAAAAAAAATGTTATGTCTTGTAAATCTCTTTGCCCTTCATCCCTTACTTTTCCTTATAATTTATCTGTTGAAGAACGTGGGATGTTCAATTGTTTAGAGTTTCCCATTGTCCGAATTTTGCTAATTGCATGCTCACAGTTCCACACATTCTTCTGTCCTGTTTTTCCTACAAACTGCTAGTTGGACCCAAAGGCTTGATGACTCATGTCTGACATTATTTTGTGCCTCAGTTTCTTTTCTTTCTTTTTTTGTTCCGCTATGCTCACCACAAGTATAGCTACCATCTGTTACCATACAATGCTATTACAATACTATTGATTATATGTGCCTCAGTTTATTAATGTGAAAACTGGAAACCCACACATGAAAGTATTACAGCTCACTGAGGTATCTGTACTTATCACTGCAGAGGAAGTTGAAGGCCAAAAAACAACCTTGGCAAGAGTTTGGTCAGAGAACTCAGACCCTGCAATTGCCCGGCTTCTGTCTGGTTCCAGCTTTGCCACATGGGAGGTGCGTGATCCCAAACAAATCTTAGCCTCAGTTCCCCGCCCCCCTCAGTCAAGGATACCACTCACCTCATGAGACTTCTGAGGGTTAAATGGGGTGATGCATTCAAACAAGATTTTTAAACTGTAAAGTACTATAAACATGCACAAAATAGGGACATTACTCATTCGCAGGGGCTTAAATAGTTTCATAATGAAAAAATATTTTAATGTCTTAGAGAATCAATTTTTTGAAAAAGGTTAGATATGGCACTAACACAAAACAAAAAGATGATATATATGACCTAATGAGTCCTTGTGAAGGAATAAATGACAGCTTCCCGGGCACGTCCCAGAAACTTACAGCCCTATGACTCAGGAGCTCTGTGAATTCTGTAGGATGAGAGCCTTGCAAGCTTCTACCGCACACAAACATCACAGCGCCATTTAAACAACCCACTCCAAAGCCACTCATCAAAATGACGAGTAATGATTTATAGCTGGTGAATACTGAAAAAAAAAAAGATTTTATTTACCTTTCAATCTGTGCAAATCCATTAACTATGGGTTCTAATGCTCTTCTTCAAAGCAGTTTGCCAGGCCAACTTTCCTTCTTCCACTCCACATCCTGTTTTCTCTGGGCTTCTCACATAAATTTACTTGAGAACTCTTCTGCCTACTCACGTACCTCACACCTCTGACCTCCTCCTCAGCCACAGCCTACGCCTGAGCCTTCCTTTCTTCTCTCCCTTGCCCACCCAACTTCTATCCAATCCATCTCTCAGGAAGTTTCTGAAATATTATTTCCAGGCTGTCTTGATTAGCTAGTTAAGAAGAAGCCATTTTTCGAGAGCTGTGCTCTTCAACATGGTAGCTATTAGCTACCTGTGACTATTTAAAGGTATATTTAAATTTAAATTAATTTTTTAAAAGATTTTATTTATTTATTTGACAGAGAGAGACACAGCGAGAGAGGGGAACACAAGCAGGGGGAATGGGAGAGGGAGAAGCAGGCTTCCCACGGAGCAGGGAGCCCGATGTGGGGCTCGATCCCAGGACCCTGGGATCATGTCCTGAGCTGAAGGCAGACACTTAATGACTGAGCCACCCCGGCGCCCCTAAATTTAAATTAATTTTTAAAATTCAGTTCCTCAGTCTTGCTAGCCACGTTTTCAAGTGCTCAGTAACTACGTCTGGTGGTGGCTGTTTCATTAAATAGTGTAAATATTACAAAACATTTTCATCGTTGCAGAAAGTTCTTTTGGATGGCATTATTGTGCAAGAGCACCTCTCCTCTCCCTCCACAGTCTTGTTAGATGTGAGGGAAGAGATGTGAGCTCTGAAATTAGATGCCCTTTAGCTTTTGAATAATAGACCTAAAAGGTGATTAAATGAGATTGTGGAAATGCCTAGCACAATGCCTACCAGAGGGTAGCTGCTCACTTAGTGGTAGCCATTATTGGTACTGTATTCCTTTTTCTTTTTTTTTTTTTAAGATTTTATTTATTCATTTGAGACACAGAAATATATATAGAGAGAGAGAGCATGAGCAGTGGGAGAAGCAGAGGGAGAGCGAGAAGCAGACTCCCCGCTGAGCCAGAAGCCCGATGCGGGGCTCGATCCCAGGACCCCGGGATCATGACCTGAGCCGAAGGTAGACGCTTAACCATCTGAGCCACCCAGGCGCCCCTTATTCCTTTTTCAAGTAAGTCCAGAACCTCTACTTTTTCCTTTTAGCAGTACACACGAGTATCTGAAGGAATAACAATAAAGGTTGTTGTTTTTTTCTGTGAGGCAGAGTGGCATATTGGAAAGATTATGGGCTTTGGATGCATAGAGACTTTAGATCCACTTGACTAACTAAGGATCTCGGGCAAATTAATCTCTCTGAGGCTCAGTTTCTTCATCTGTAATATGGGAATAATAATACTTACACTGTGCAGTGGTAATGATGATGAGAGATAATGTATGTAAAAAAAATGCTGTCTGGCATATGGTATGAGTTCAATAAATTTATTATAGAAGGCAGGTACTATGAATTCACTTTAGAGAGTGCCATATATCCAGCATAGTTAGATGCTAAATGATTGTTGCTGGTAATGAAGGTCAGGCTAGTAAACTTTTTGTAGGATGGTGTTATGCATTATTTAAACACTTCTCCCCAAACAGGGCTTTCTCTGGTATTCCTAGGATGCAGCTAAACTAAACTTTTCCTCTGTGGTATTATCAATTCTACTCATAGCAGTTATCCTAAGTTTGTATGATATAGAGAAAAAATTGAGCATTCACAACTCATCAGGCAGGTTTTAATTTACCATCACTCAGTAGTTTTAACTATTATAAAGGCATTTATGGAGTGGCATGCTGGATTGAAACTGCAAAGATTGGCCTAAAGAACTGTCAACCATCACTGTCACCAAGAGAGGCTGTAGCTTAAAATTTTGCCCAGACAGTAAGTCTGAAATATATGCCTTCAGAGCATAATCCAAGTATCACAACTTTTTTTTTTTTTTTATTTAACAGAGATTAAACACATGCATGAGCAACTGGAGGGCTGGGGGAAGGAGAAGGGAAACGTTTTGCATCCTCAGACCCTCTTATGCATTCATGCTGCCAAGAGAAGGGTAAACAAGAACCAAGTCTCTCTTGCTTCTAGCAGTTGGTACACCCTAAGTGAGTGTATATTTCAAGGAGTTGTTCTATTTGCTTGAGTTGTCTTGTTCCTTCATCTGCTACTTGTGGGTCTTTCTAAACTATCCCTGGGGGAGGAGGTGAAGAGTAGTGAATAACCAATCTAGTACCCAGTCATTCCACAGGAAGGAGAGAGAGGGAGGGAAGGAGAAAGAGAGAGAGAGACCAAGTCACCAAATAAAGAGAGCTTTGAGTTCAATAACTGGGATTATCCCATGGCAAGAGATAAAGGATTCTGTTATCATTGAGCACGATTCCTTTATCTCTCAAAGACAATCAACCTTTAGCAAGAGGAGTGTAAACTTAAAACCTCATAACTCAATTTAACATAGTGTTAAAGTTTGGGGGGTTATTTATCAGTGCTGGGGCTGATATAATCAGTCTGAGGGACCCTAGAACAAAGAGCAGTGGGTGAAGAGTATGTCACCTCCGTGCACATTCGTTTCCTTGATGAACAAGGAGCTATTAGCTGCAGAGAAAGCATTATCTAAGTGAAGAATGATGCCGATTGTTTTAGCTGCTTCTCCTGAAATTGTGGAGTAAAACATAGGGTCCCCGTGAGTTAAGGAGCAGTTTTTGTTACTATGGTGTTGAGGACTTCTTAAAAATTAAGTTTAATTTGGGAGGGTATATGGACATATAGTTCTTCTTCAACAGCAACCAGAAATCAATTTGAGACATAGATCTCTTTTTAACCTCTGCTCTTAACTCATTAAATCAAAAAGTTTTAAAATAATCATATAAGACTTTTTAAAGGTCTCGTTGGGTTGAACACTGACTTTTATGCAAAATTCAAGGACTAGTTAATAAACCATCTAAGGAAGGGAAGAATATACTCATTGAGCATGTGGTTTTTGAAGGAGTAGGCACAAACTTCAAAATTTAATTCTCAAATATAAACTTTACTCTAATTATAAACTCCTACACAAAATGTTATTTCTAAGTTCATCTGCCCAATAAAATATTTTACCACTTAACAGAGTCACTTCACATTGTTTTAAATTAATCATTGCTTTCACTGACTCTAAATAGAAATGCAACCTGTAATGCATTTGCAGAAACCACTTCATAATTTTAGTTTGTTTTTTAAAAACTACAAATACATTTTAAAATTACATTTATTATCTTAAAATATTCTTTCTTTAATTTTACCATTCAGCAGAGTTTATAACATTACTACAGCTTTAAATTACTGATAACATTTCTAAAAGACCAACACTATTAAAAAAAAAAGAAGAACACTATTTACCCTTCTCTGAATGTAGGCTTCCTGGCTTTAGATATAAAATTTTATTCTTATTCTTTGCTGAATAGACTTCTTTTTGTCATTTCTTGTTATAATTCTCTGGATATGCTGGACCGTGGTCTAAGTTAGCATCTTAGAAATCCAGAAGCTTCCATATAGCAAACTCATTAAAATATACTTCAGAAACTGACTCAGACGACATAAAATATCTGCTTTTACCATTTAAAAAATGACCAGCATATTTCATTTTAAAAGGATAGTAAAAGTTTCTTAATCAAAAACTTCTCGGGGATTTTTTACCACATGGATTTACTGCAAACCTTCTGTATCTGCTGGGCCAGTAAACCTGCCAGCCCACCTCAGTCAATATCTCACACTGAGATACCGTGTTTTAAAAATCTTCCTGATCAGGTAAATATTATAGGATATATTCTTTTCTAACCCTGCAGATACAGCTTTCATGGAGACATTTATGAGAGCTGAAAGGATTGAGGGAAAAATAAAACCCATGCTGCTTTTTAGTTTTTTTTTTTAATTCTCTATTGGAATTTCAATAATTCATTTAGCAGAGTGTGCAAAAAATTTCATAAAAATCTTTTCTTAATTTTATACCTTTGCCATATATTGAAAATCATACCCAGCATGCTCTTTTATCACTTGGACTGAAAAACAGAGTATGTTAGAATTATTGTGAGTGATCAGTTGGGTAAGAGTTTAAAGAACATTATAACTAAATCAGACAGAACTCAATTTCTGCCTATTTTATACAGGAAGAGAAAACTTAAAAGTTGTAAAACTTTTTACCTCGGTCTGCCTTCTGCAGCGCGAGACCAGGACCTCTGCTCTATTGTGGATGGTGATTTAGACCGTAGCAGTCATAACTGAAACCCACAGTATATCATGCTGTAATAATCATAAGTGAACTATAAAATGTGCCTCATTACTAACTCAACTGTTAGAATTTACCAAATCACCACTTGCGCCTTTCCAGAGATTTCCCCTTAGCTAACTTCTTAAAACTAACAAGTAAACAAAAAGAATATCAGAAACAACAAAAATGCTGGAGGAAGGCCACCATCAGATATGAAAGGTAAACATCTTAAACATTTATAAATTTATGTGCCTTCACAAGTTAGCCCCCATGTGTTTTTGCTAAACATAATTTAGTGGAGTAACCTAGCCTTCCTAACTGAACTGGAATTAATATCAACTTTTCCAACATTTCTTCTAAATTTCTTTGCATCCGATATGCCAAGTCATTATTTATGCATGTATTTTTCTCTCTCAGTTAGATAAAGCTGGGACTTCTCACATAGTTGAAAAAGGTTTTCACTGGCACCCTTAACACTAAATGAAACATTTCTTTTTTCAAAGTTAACATATTTAGAATTAAATTACAGTACAAATTTGATAATTTATTCATTGGATGGATACAAAAGCAGTGAGAAGTTGCTTTTTTTGAAAAGCAGGATTTGAACAAGTTTAAAAGGTAGTAAAAGTCTTCTCTGGCTCCTTTTTAATGCTCTCATCCTAAACGAAGGCAAATTTTAATGATTTCCATATTAAGAGGGAAACACTTAAAAAGCAACACTATCAAATTTAAATAAATTTGTTATTTTTGGAGGAGCAAACATGCAGAAGATTTCTTATGAAGAGCTCCTTGAATTGCTCTGGTATTCCTTAAGAAAATTCAGAAAGATACTTGCTTTACAGCAGAAGGTATTTACATGTATAGAGTGAGAAGACAAGGAAGGAACAAGTAATCTGCCTTCCTTTCAGCTTAAATGATATGATAAAGAAAATTATTATTATTTATAATAAGACATTTAATAAGAACTCAGATATAATTTCCTAGGAAAATCTCTTCTATCCTATACCAACAATGACTGCAATACTCCAACAGACCCTATGACACCTCCTTATCATTAGAAAAGTCAAACTTCTGCAAACAATTTCTATATTATACTGTTATTAATTATAATATCCAGGAAACTGATCATTATAATTTCCTTAATTTTAACGCTAAAATAAAGAATTCAAACTCTTAAACTGATTAATAAATTTAGGTTAATAAATAATTATTCTAAAATAGATCTTTAAAAAAATAAATAAAAATAAAATAGATCTTTTTCTAATAGCCAAGGAAAGACAGATCTCTAAGTAAGAATGTACACTTCAGAGAGCTTTGTGAAAATACATATATATATAATTTAAAATCAATAGTCAAAGAATGTGTGTCCAAGAGCAGTCACAATTTTTTGGTGACCAAACCAATTGAAATATACATGGTAGTAAATGGTGCAGGTATAACTAAGGACCATTTTCTGCTTCTCTACTTAAAATAATGTTCCAAAATTTTTATGAAAATCCACAACTTAGTCTTGTCTCATGAAAAGTGCAGCCTTTACATGAAAAAAAAAAATCAGATCCAGCAGTTGCTTGAGAAACCTGACACAGATCAGAAAATCGGGGTGTATTAGATCACCTAACCTGATTACAGATAAATCTCAAGAATGTTAATGTCAAATCATTATTTTTGAAAACATATAAAAATTAGACTACTCCTATTAAGACTCATACTTTGTTATTAAGAGGTTTCATCTTTAGGTTTGTTAAAGTTTGTGTCCAGATGCTCAGAGGAATGTCAATACCACAGATTGATAAACGGCTGAGATTAAATTTTATTCACACATTTTAAGGAAGAAGCACACAAAATGAATTAATTTCCCTATTTAAAAACAACAATTAACATCTCTTCAAGTAGGGAAGAAAAAAAGAGAATCAGTCAAAAACTATCAGTGTTCTATTTAATATTTAAATCGTTATAATATTCTCACTCGTTTCACCTGTGACCAACCCCTTTTCATTTTGTTCTGCTATGTCTATGCCATTCCTTTCTTGCAATGCCTTAATTGGTGCAACATTCAATATTCCCTTTTAGGAAAAAAAAAATCTGATATTAAAAAGCATGGCCCCACATTTATTTCTAGAGTTCTCAGAATTTCCAGATAGGACCCCATATTTTCATTAGAATGAGACCTGAGCATAAAGGCAAGCTACCTAAACCATTGCTCAAATTTTTAGAGTAGCTTTAAAAAACAAACAAACAGGGTGCCTGGGTGGCTCAGATGGTTAAGCATCTGCCTTCGGCTCAGGTCATGATCCCAGGATCCTGGGATTGAGTCCCACATCGGGCTTTCCGCTCAGCGGGGAGTCTGCTTCTCCCTCTGCCTCTCTCTCTCTCTGTCTCTTATGAATAAATAAATAAAATCTTTAAAAAAATAAAAAACAAACAAACACAAAAATTACTTAGGAGCTGTGTTTAATTTGAATCTCTTTACTTCCTGGGTTGCCATGTAAAGCATATTAATAACAACTCCTCACTGGTTCTTTTCTATACACCAACTATTCCAAGACAGAGGTGTTACTTTTAGTGGTGTCCTAGAAAAATAAACGTAATTTTGTGCTACCTGTAGAAATTTTTTTCCATAGGCAAGATACATGAACTTATTTGCATGCCAGTTCAGTCTTCCCTTCAGCTATTTGCTACTTAGTAGGACTTTATGAATATCTGAATGTGTTTACCATAGAAGGAATGCTACAATAATAAATTATAAAACTGGTCAAATGAATATGTTATAGGGGATTTAGGATATCTGTTTAAATCTGTTAGAAATGCTAACCACACGCGTTTATAATGGCAAAGAAAAAAGTACCTATAAATTTGGTTTAAAACTCTTATCCAAGCCTCCTTTATTTATCTATTTAGGAATATAAAACCCTCAAGATTATAGTTTTATTTTATTTGTCTTCATCCTAACTTATGTAATAAGAATATACTGAAATGACGGTTGTTAAGAAAGCAGTATCTTTTGGGTTTTAGGGCATTAATAAAATAAAAGAACAGGAATTTCTCAGATCCAAGTGTATATGCGCTTGGGTACATATATATGGATATGTGTGTGTGTGTGTATAATTTTTAAATTTTTTGATTCATTATCTATGCTCACATGTTGAGAATTTATGTATTTTAGCCTTCCTCATCAGCCAAAACCAGATAATCCAGGAAAGCCCCAAAGTAGTATTTTCTTTTACCACAAGAGGGGGCTAGAGAATTCTGATCTCTTCTAAGGTTGGTAAAACCCTCTTAACTGCTACTTTATAGACATTCAATTACAACAGGCCATAATACATTAAGGCATTAAAATGCACATATATCCCAACATATGCCAAAGCAAGCACTACACTGGTGTGCCCACCAGATGATCACCAACAGCAACATCAAATAAACACTTAGGCATTGTCTCGTGGTTTATATGAGATTTTACACTTTATCACTTCCCTCCCCAAAAAGGCAGCTCTCTTGGTTAGGTGATCCCCTTGGAATGGAAAATATCAAGGAGTATGATAAAATACCCAAGGACTGGAGAGTATGACAGGGGCAGAGTGAGGTAAGGATTAAGAGAACTGAAATTTATGTAGTTTGGAAAAGTGAAGACTCTGGGGATAAACATTCATAGTCTTTAAATACCTTCTAAAGGTAACAATATAAATGAATTAGGGGAATTATTCCATCTCAGAATATGGTATAGAAAAGAGCAATGGCCTGAAACTAAGGAAGGAAAAGTTTAGGTTAGACGTGAAGAATAAATTAGTAATAATAGTTGGGCGGGCAAGATGTCCTGCAAGGGAAGGGTATAAAGCACAATCACTATATTTGATAATTAATTAAATGAGATATTAGTAAGAATGATGTGAATTCATTAGAAGGACTAGATTAGATAACTCAAGTGATTTTTTTCCCCTAAGCTGTGACAATCTCTAGGCCCAATTGTGTTCTTGGACATTCATAAATGTCTTTCAATGATGATAACGATCTTTCGTAGAGAGGAGAGCTCATGATCTCAGTTAACCCTATGTTTTGTCGATAAAAATAAATCTGAGTATTACTATGAAATAATTATAAAATTAACCACGACAACAATGGTGTTTATCTTTCAGAGCACTCCACTAAAATATACTGTGCCATATAAGCTATACCCTAACAATTTATAGAAATGGATCTCTAAATTGGATAAAGGCTTCTATAAGTGAAAACTTTCCATGAAGGAACAATTCCCCTATAAATCCCAATTTTACAAGCCAGAGCAACTACTCTGTATAATCTTTCTTTCCCACTAGACTAGTGTATCTGGGCATAAGCTATTTAGGGCCCAACATAAAAAAGGCTGTCACTCAAAGTCAGAAACACAGTCAAGAGCATAAGTGTAATATAGTTTGTGAATTCAACAATCTTTCCCTAGTAGAACGCAATACTCTAGATTAACAGGTGCTTCCATATTGTTTTAAACAGCATTACTAACATTCTAACATTTATTTTTTGCTTGAAAAATCAGTGTTCTATGATAGGCCAAAGAATTTATGGATAGCAGAAAAACAAAGATCACCAAATCACCGTTTGAAAAAACAAATCACCATTTAAAAAAAAATATATCTACATATATAGAGAGTATAAATATAAATTTATATTTACATAAATTAAGTACATGTATCTATATCATACCTGAGAATATGGAATTCCTGAACTTTAGACATGACTGTAAGGTAGCTAACCCTCATGTGATTCAGTGTTCATCTATAAAGCAGATGCTATGCTTAATTATAATGCATTTATAGACTCTAAGAACAAGGTAATTAAGTATGACATATAAGATTTTCTAATAAACAGCACACAGATATATAAACCCTCCCCACCTCTGATTGATTTATATATCAATCAGATAAATATGTTACATTAGCAACCAAAACACCGCATATCATTTTACCACCGCTGTAATGCCCACACTAACATCTTCAATAATCATATACTAGAACCTTCACTTTACCGTTAACCTTGTTGGCTACTTTAGAATTTGGAGAGAAACAAAGAATACTCGAGGCAGAATGAAAAAGCTTAATCTCATTTGCTGAGTCACTCACTTAAAAATTAACTATTTGCACTTAAAAATGGCCACTGTTATTTCACTACTAATTATAGTGGAAGCTCAATAAGGGTTTGACCTTTCAGAGAATGGACTTTAGCATATACTCCCAGTCTGGAAGAGACTTCTAAAAACACTTCGGCCACGGCGCAGGTCAAATATTATCTTGACTTTCTTCCAAACCACTGCAAGTCCAAGTTTTTTTTCCTGCAAACTCTGTCCCTGATAATCACCACTTGATTATATATTGTATACTTTGTTGTGGGGGTGTCTAATCTTCTCTCTTCAACTAGATTATTTACTCACTAAGGAAAGGAGTCATATCCTATTCCTCTTTGTATCCTCCATCCAGTCTCTGAACTCATGACTGAATAAAGGCATCCAATATAGATATTCAATAGCTACCTCTTCATTAGCAGTATATTAAAATCTATAACTGGACAAAAAGGCCAAAAAAGATAACTAATTAGTTATACATCAAATTAATTCAGGGACTTATTGTATGTCACTTATAGTTATAATTGCTAGCATTTATGGAACTTTTTGAAATTATTAAACATACTACTCCCAAATCATTCTGGGAAAAGAATAAGAACATACATTGACCAGAAAGACACATGTACCTGAAGAACCTGACTGAAACTTTCAAGAAATAGCTTAAGAGCCACGATCAGACCTCCTGCAAAGCTGTTTGGGTTTGCACTGAAAAGCGTGTTGAGATCATGCAGGTGAGGGAAGGTATATAGTGTGAGCCTGGGAAGGCCACTCCCAGGATGGTGGTCTTGGATTCCATACTGGCTCTGTCTTGTTAGATATAGGACCTAGGCATTAGCCTCTTTAAAATTTAGTTTCCTCTTTGGTAAAACAGAGATTAGATTAGGTGATTACCAAGTAGTCTCTTTCAGTTCTAAATTGTCACGATTCTATGTAAAAAACTTGGGTTCAATTAGTAGGGTATATTCTAGTGAAAGAAGCATTATGGAAGATATCCCCCATCAACACATGAGAGACTGCTTTACTGGGTACTGGACGGAAGGTTAGAGTTTAAACACGCACCGACAGCCCAACATGCCAGGCTGAAGAATGAAAAATGGGTAGTTCATAGACAGATAATTGTTATTGTTTTTTTATTCTTCACAAAACATGTATAATCCTTGGTAATCATTTGTTTAAGTTATATAAATTACTGTCAACTTTGAAACCCAGTTTGTCATCCTCATCTGTGATTTATACCAGACTATATAAACGACATGATGTCTTCAATCTAATAAGACATTTATCTTCATGAAGGAGGCCACTGCGATCCTGAGTGACAGCTTACTTACCCTTATCACAGTTAACTCAACATCGGTCCTTAATTTCTCCCAATGATCTAAGATCTGATGGACTTACCTGAAGCCAACAGAAACTTGTTCAGAAATCCACCATGCTTATGAAAGTATGTGTTTTACAGTAGAATTTTTTCTTTGGCCCCAAAAGCACAGACATGGAAGGAAATAAGTTTTGTGTTCTTCCACAGTGTGCACCGTAAACACACACACACACATAAACTCCATCAGGGTTGATAGGAGTCATGTGCCTTTATTAAAGAAAAATATTCCTGTGAGCAACAAAGATGAAAGCAACTGTCTGAAGAATAAAAAGAAAATGAGATGGATGCTTGTTTGAATGCATATATGTATGCACATATGTTTATTATGTATTCGTATATGGAAAGAGACTATTTTGAGTCACATTTGTTATCTTCATATCATAGAGTAAGAAGGAACTAAAAACTCTAAATATCTTCATATAGTTTATGTACTTAAAAACACACACACCCAAGGGCTCCTGGGTGGCTCAGTTGGTTAAGCATCTGACTCCTGATTTAGGCTCAGGTCACAATCTCAGGGTCGTGGGACTGAGCCCCGTGTCAGGCTCTGTACTCAGTGCAGAGTCTGCTTGTCCCTCTCCCTCTGCTCCTCCCTCTACTCGCAGACACAGGTGCATGCGTGCTCTCTCTCAAATTAATTAATTAAGTAAGTAAATCTTTAACACATACACACAGAGTAGTGAGCTTGACCCTATCAGTGAGAAGGAAGTAAACAGCTTGTTGTTTTTAGTCCATTAACTCTCTCTACCTACAAGGGTACCAATGGACTGAGCCTCCAATAGGTTTCTAACATTCCAAGTAAAGCTGCCCTAAAATATGCACATTTTCCTCCAAAGTCATCAGCAGGATGTGGCCTAAGATTTACCTGATTGGTAAGGTCACTTACCACTAACCACTGCATCGTTAATTCACATACCTCAGTAAACGCTGTAAGACATGCAGTTTATTTATCCTGTGAAACAACATAATTTATACGCTAAACTCAGTCCTTATACATGACTCAGAGCAACGGGGGTCTCAAATTGGCTTGTGAACAGACATCTTTTATACTCCTTGAGTAGAAGAAAACCAGTTGGGGGTGTTATGGGTAGACTAGCTTAATAAATGGAAGTTCTAGGGAGAGGATTTCGGTTCAATAAGAGGAAGCCTTTTAAAACAAATTACAGCTCTTTATAAGTATCTAATAACATGACCTTGAAAATGTAAAGCAAAACACAGAAAAATGGATACATCTATAACTATAATTGGAGATTTTAACACGAACCTTTCAGCAGATAAAGAAAAGCCGGGATATAAAAGATTTGAAGATTACTATTTATAAGTATAAAAATAAATAAAAAGTAAAAAAACCTAAAATTTGATAAGAGTGTGTTCAATAAATACTTTTGGGAGCCACACAGCACCTAAGCATAAATTAATCATTACTAGGCCACAAAAGGACTCTCAACAAAGTCCAAAGAATCTAAATGATATAGATGATGTTCTTAGACTATCATGTAATAGAAATTAACAGTCAAAATAAAAAAGCAGGTTTAAAAATCCCTAGAAACTAAAAACGAGCCAAAATAAAAACCAGGAATACATACACATGCACACACACACAAATGCTTCTAAATAATACATAGGTTAAAAAAGGATATCATCAAAGGAATTACAAAATACTTAGAATGGAATTGCAAATTATAATGAAAGTAGTACATATCAAATTTTGAAGGATGCAGTTAAAGTGGTATTTAGAGGATAGCTTTTAGCTTTGAATACAATTATTTTTTAAATGAATGTTATACTCGATGGAATAAAAGCAATAGAGAAAATGAGATGTAGAGCCCATAAAAATGGGTGTTTCAGAGGAAAAACATCCAGCTAACTAGAGCTCTACACAAAGCAGTAGGTTTGTAATTTATTTGAACCCTACACCTCCACCACCTGCCCCCCACCGACACGTGGATTAGATACTTCATTCTTGACCAAGTTACTGAATTTCTCTAAGCTTCAATTTTTTAACTTGTAAACAGTGGGGATAATGGGACTTTCTTCTCTGAGCTGGTTTGAGAATTAAATGAGATAATCCACAAAAAGCACCTAGTGCAGCATTGTAAGTGCTCAATAAATGATTCCTCTTACAATCATCCTTTCCAACTCCCAGAAGGCATGATTCTAACTTCGGTACAATGAAATTTAAGACAAATGTGAATTCCAGCCAAAAAAAGTCTAATCAATAAAATCTTATTAATAAATTAAACCTTCATTTTTATTTCACAATACTAATGTAGATTTGTTTAAAATATATTCTTCCCCCCATTAGGGAAGATATTAAAATAGTGTTTTCTTCCTATTATTATTATAGAAATGAAACACATAAGGATCAACAAAAGCTAGTCTATTGTTATTCATAATATCAAATCCAAAAATTGACTTCTATTTCAGAACTAAAATGAAAGCAGAGAAATGTAAAAAAAAAAAGTGCTAAAACTAAAGCTGTGAAAAATTGATTCTCTTTATTTCAAAATATTCTGTATGTTTTTTAATGTACCTTTCAGAAAAGGCATGGAGTTGAAAATGGCCACTATTTGTACTTTAATGGGACTGTAATTCCTTTAAAATCAAGTAGCATATAATAAATTGATCAAAACCAGGCTTTCACTTATTCATTATTACTGTTCTCCAAAAATGGTTATGGGTCTTTTTTTTTTTTTTTTAAGATTTTTTTATTTATTTATTTGACAGAGAGAGACACAGTGAGAGAGGGAACACAAGCAGGGGGAGAGGGAGAGGGAGAAGCAGGCTTCCCGCCGAGCAGGGAGCCCGATGTGGGGCTCGATCCCAGGACTCTGGGATCGTGACCTGAGCCGAAGGCAGACGCTTAACGACTAGCCACCCAGGTGCCCAAAAATGGTTACAGGTCTTTAACTTTCCCGGTTCTATTTTTCATTTCACTGGAGAATAAGAACCTTCTCTAACCTTCGACAACCTGATGTAAAAATAAACTCTAAGAACATTTTTCTCACTTCTTCCCAGATTTATTGTCCAATATTCATTCATTACTTTTTCTTTAATTAGAATATGATAATATATATTACATGATAAACAATACACTGTTACAGATTCTAGGTTTCTTCTCCTAGAAAATAACTTTATTTTTTCTTTGTCTTCCAGAAGGAGTCACTATATCCTGTTTATAGAACACTTTGCCCAACCCATCTTTAAAAAATGTATGTAGACCCATCTTTTAAAAAATGTACACTAATGAGGGGCACCTGGGTGGCTCAGATGGCTAAGCGTCTGCCTTCAGCTCAGGTCATGATCCCAGGGTTCTGGGATAGAGCCCCACGTCTGGCTCCTGGCTCGGCTGGGAGCCTGCTTCTCCCTTTCCCTCTGCCTCTCCCCTGCTCATGCTCTCTCTCTCTGTATCTCTCTGTCTCAAATGAATAAATAAAATCTTCAAAAAAATTAAAATGTACACTAATGAGATAAGTTTATAAACACATTAAAATTCACTGTATATTTTGGACAATGAAAGCAATCAGATCTTGAGCAGCATAGTTGGCTGGCTTTCGTACAGTAATTGTATCCAGTGTTTCATGCCGAACTTTTTTTTCTTTAATATGGTTGAAACCATGCCTCCTTAGGTTTAGAAATCTAAATGTTATTACTTGTTAGCCAGTTTTCATTCCCCACAGTGGGGCTATGCTCTTGCTTGTGGGTCTCTCTCCACAGGGTATAGCCTGCTGTTCTCAGACTGAGAACATTTGCAAAGCAAAAGGAGAAGAAATTGGGATTAGGTAGCGACATGCTCTCATTTTTATGCATGGTTTAGCCTGTAACCTTGGTGTTCATTTTTTGCTGTGCACCTGGCCGGGCTTCTATATGCTTCTAGAGCTCTTTGTAGTCTTCACAAAAGCACGATACAAACATGACACACACTGTGGTTATTGCTTCTCACACTGAAGTTATGGGTGGATGGGTCAGACCATGTGTCCTTCTATAATTGTACATTTAGGACACTGTTGTGGCTGGAGGGGGGATGCAACAATGCTGAAATATTTTAACAGTAACCTTTCATTTTCTAATAAAGATGAAATTCCAAAAGTCTAAAATAACTGTCACTACAAAGAAAAATTAAAGAATATCTTTTCTTCCTAAAGGATCACCTTAGCTATCCCACCAGCAAGTGAAGACATTGACTTTACATTTGTTCATTTGTCTACTTACTAATCGTGTGTTTTTGCAATGAGATGGTAAGCTCCAAGAGGACAGGGACTGTGTCTGATTTTTTACTGCACATTTCACTTACTGCTTAGCACAGTGCCTTGCTATTACCTTGTAATCTCTAAATAAGTATTTGTTAAAATAATGAATAAGTAACATATGAAGTGTTAGTGTTCTCAATAATGGTAAAATCTAGTTAAACAGAACAGAATGTCTACTGAAAATTTTTTTTAAAGGTTTTATTTATTTATCTGAGAGAGAGAATGGGAGACAGAGAGCATGAGAGGGGGAGGGTCAGAGGGAGAAGCAGACTCCCTGCTGAGCAGGGAGCCCGATGTGGGACTCGATCCCGGGACTCCAGGATCATGACCTGAGCCGAAGGCAGTCGCTTAACCAACTGAGCCACCCAGGTGCCCCTGTCTACTGAAAATTTTAACATCTTTATAACTTTCTCCTTAATTGCACAAGAAATGTATATATCATTACTTTTTAGGGGAAGGAAACAAATATTTATCGTACCCACTATGCATCAGGCACTCAGGTACTGTGCTAGTTTCAATGCTTTGCAGAAACTCATATTTAAACATTAGCTCCCTTTCTTTTTTTCCCTCTTGCTTGTTTGTTTTGTTTCTTAAATTCCACATATGAGTGAAATCATATGGTACTTGTCTTTTTCTGACTGACTTATTTTGCTTGGCATAATACTCTCTAGCTCCATCCATGTCATTGCACATGGCAAGAAAAAGAGAGAGAGAGAGAGGCAAACCAAGAAACAGACTCTTACCTATAGAGAACAAACTGATGATTACCAGAGGGGAAGTGGCTAGGGGCATGTGTAAAGTAGGTGAAGGGGATTAAGGAGTGCACCTGTCGTGATGAGCAATGGGTGTTGTATGGAAGTGTTGAACCACTATATTGTACACCTGAAACTAATATCACAGTGCATGTTAACTAACTGGAATTTAAATTAAAGCTTTAAAAAGTGAAATTTTAAATAAAATAAGTAATACTTTGTAAAAATAAACATCATCCTACAATCAAATTTTTAACACATAAACAATCTATTCCTACCGCTATCATTGACTGTTTCACTTTGAGAATTCTCTTAACTTTTATAATTGAAACTAAAAATTAAAAGCTATGAAGTAAGAATTTAATATTACTAATCTAGTTAGCTCCTCTCTTATGAGGAACCATAATGGAGCAAAGTTTCCACCTTGGAATTTTCCAGATACTAGGCTTACCTCTTTCAACACTATATATTTCTTTAAATTTAAACTCTTTTTAATGAAAATACTTTTAAGCAAACTATGTATCTGTATAGTCTTAACCAAAATGTCTGGAACATGAATCCATCTTTTTTGATAATCCAGATAAGGATAGTGGTAAAGACAGTAGGGTGGTTAAGAGCAGAGGTTCCAGAACTAGACTACGTAGTTATAAATCCTGGCACTACTGCTTACTAGCTGTGTGATCCTATTTAACTTCCCTGGGTCTCTGTTTCTTTCTCTGTAAAATGAGGATAATCTTGCTATCTACCTCTCAGGGTTATTCTCAGGATTAAATGATGATAGATGCAAAATACTTAGAACACAGATGCCAGGTACATAGTAAGTGCTTAATAAATGCTAGCTGAAAAGTTTTACTTTATTAAAGGTACTGAGCTCTTAGTTTCTCTCTACAATATGATATGGCCCCAGAATGCTATGTTTTTGAGTTCCCATATAAATTTTATTTTTTTTCTGCATAAATTTTTAGTTGTTTTCCTGTTTCTCACCTCAATATTATTTGTTAATTGATGCCTCTAAAGTGCCTCTTCTTCTAAATTTGATGTTTCATCCCATTATGGGTTTGAGAAATCAAACCACTGTAATGGTTAGAAATGTGTAAAAAGAGGAATCAAGGCTTCAGGGGCTTTCCCAAGAATATGGTATGGAAGTGTTAACACAGCACTCAGGAACATCCATTTCCACTTAGAGGTCCTTCTGGCTTACTTACTGTGTTCTCAGCAGTGTCTGGGAAAGTTGGAAATACCAAATAAGTGACCTATGGATCAATGAGGTACTATTGTTCTAATTCTGTCAGGCATTGGATTAATCAAAAACAAATGAAAGGTTGGTTTTGCACTGTTAATTTTCTAAAATTATTAATAAACTACCAGTGTAATTATTAAGCTTGCAATCCAAACAATGTTTTTAGTGTACACTTGAATCAATATACAGATCCTAAATTGCAAGGCCCAGTTTCTAAAAAAGCTCAAGCAAAATAAAATGTTTCTGTATGACGGAATCCATAGTTCTGAAGTGGAGGTTATTAATTCAATGAAAGGGAGAAAATCTGAATCGCCAAAAGGGCTAAATGAAATAAGAATTAACGGATGAGTGAACTAATATTACACTGTATGCTAACTAACTGGAATTTAAATAAAAACTTAAGAAAAAAAAGAATTAGTGGATAAGTTAAAAAGAGAAAGGAATTAGGGGTTATGAACTCCTGGAAAATGCCAAAGTCATAGGGAAATTTGAAAGAAAAATAAATTGAAAGATTACAGACTAATAAAAAGAAATAAGGAAGAGTTTACCAACTCTACTCCCAATCCCTAAGTGAATAATATGCTTCCAATTTAATATTTAGTTTAGTAGCTTGTCTACCTTTATCCCCCACCGAAAAGGCACAAGAGAGACTTTGGTAAGATAACCGTGTGCATCAGTGATGATCAAGCCGTCTGTTCCAGTGGCCAGATGCCAGAAGAGACACAGGGAGCCCCCACCCTTGGGATATCTGAGCCTGAGCCAGAAACTGGCAGCCACCAAGCCAAAAATTTTATGTTCATGTATCTTAAAAATTCATGTACATTTTGCACCCCGCTCTATTACATACCAATGTGTTTGTAATATAAAAGTAATGTTTATATCAGTTGAATTATTTAACTCCTCCCATTCCCAAATCTTCAAGTAAAATTAATGCTCCAGGAAGATTTACATTGTGGTTCTTGTGGCTTCCCTTTCCCCTTGAACAATACCAATATGGTCAGAAAGGGATATGTGAGAAGCATGGGTTAAAATTGTATCTTATTATGATATGATGAGCTCAATGGCCTCAAATAATCCACAATAAATCAATAATCCAATAATCACTAAATGAAAGCTCTGATTCTCAGGCAACTCTGTGAAACTAAGAAATCTGAAAGATGGTGGACTGGGCCGTGCAATCTTAAGACGTCCTCTTAGCTTTTGAGCTGCAGTTCTTATAAAAAGATCAATAATGATGTCTTCCTGCTCCAGTATGGAATTAGTGTTTCCCTAAATACATTAGCTTCAGAAGTATTGAATTACCTAGAAGGATCAGCACCACAATGAAACAAATAGTTGTTTTTTTTGCAAACTAGTGATTACCAATACAGAAAACCCACTGAAGTCAGCTTGGTTCAACATGACGAAAGGCAAAAACACTAAGACAAAAAGTAACAAAGCAGCATGATTAACCCAAAATCCAGGAAGATGACACTCACCCTCATCCTGATAATCAGGCAAAAAAGGGGCATCGGATGTGAGAGAAGGGCGGTGAGTTCCACTCTGATTATCATCAGAGCTGTCCTGTCCAAGGTAACTTTCAGCTTGGTCTCCCCCTGAGGGACAAAAAAGAAGGAAAATAAGATCATACTTTGGACATCTTTATAAAGCTCTTTGTAGATGTCTTCTGATACTCATCCCTGCCCTCCTCCGAAAGATACATCTTTTACTTGGTGGACATGGCCGCTATCCATAAACATATGAGAAATAGATAAATAAGAACAAACTTACCTGGATGGGAAATTTTCCACTCAGGTAACTAACTAGAACTTAGAAACCGTTACCATCGAGTGGGGAGACCGCTTGCCACCCAGAGAGAAACTTCTCCATCACACTTAAAATGAAAACACAGCTATATAAACACATATTCATATATACTGTCTTCCATTAATTGTAACCTTTACCCTGAATGCCTGTTTCTCTTTATATTTCCAAATGGAACAGAATAAGTCACACAAAAGGTTAACCTATACATAATACAATGTAACAGGTCAGTATTCTTTCCTTCTCTGAAAACTAAGAGACTTAAAAACAGAGAGCATCTAGACTTTGCTGGATTCTATTCCAATTTAAATCATACTTGCTTTGCAACCTTAAGAAAGTTCTCTCTTTATAATTCTGGTTTACAGCCTATGCAACCAACCTCTTAGGAATTGTAAAAGCCCTAAGAAGGTAATATTTGTTCTGTAAAATGGCTTTGATGAAAGGTAATGTATATGCAATACTGAATTATGCAATTAAAACAATGCTAACCCCTTTTGGGTGTTTTCAACATACATTGGATTATATTTTGTAGAAGTGGCCCATACTATTATGATACTTTAAAAGGTTCAGACGGAAGATGTTCGATCATTCAGAAACCGGAAGAAAAGGCTCTGCGTTGCAAATGGCTTTCCTTAAAATCCCCCAAACAGAGGTACAGTCTGCTGATAAAAGGACACCAACAGCTGCTCAGTTCATTTCACAAACATGAAAAGGGGATTTTTAACTGAATTTAATATTATCTCAAATACTAATTTCCAAAGGAAATCACCAATGCTAATCTCAGTAAACACTGTAGAGTTTTGGCCCTGGATTTCAACGAGGGAGCAGTGAAACCAAACAACCTACATAGAATCTGTATTGCCTCACTTTAAAGGTTTATTTCCTACAATTAAACTGGAAGGATAGGGAGGATATAAAATGATAAAAAGGGAATGGCTGTAGCCTTCTCTTTCCATAAATTAGATGATCATAAGAGTCTCTTCTATGAATGCTCAGTGGTAGGTAGCTTGTCCATAACTGAGTTGAACACCTGCAGATACAGGACTTTAGAAATAAAGTATGGACTTGATTGTGGAAAAGAAACAACAACAACAAACAACAACCTCACACAGCAGTCTTGGCCAGAGCCAGAACAAATCCTCTCCTTTATTAGGCTACTGATCAGGATACAAAGCTTATTATAGTTATGCTTATAGTATCACTGTGAAATTTCCCTTATAACCAGAAAAATTCTCAAATACTGGACTGAGGGTTGAACTACTCAAATTTTACATCAGTGGAATTTGTAAATCCGCTGAAATTATATTACCAAAACAATCTAAATGGACTGTTTGGCAGATAACCTGAAACTGCGAGGTTAAGGGAATTTTAAAATTGTGAGCCTAACCAAAATCTGTTTTTAAAAGAGGAAGTAATTTGGGTTGCCAAGTAAAATTTAACATCTGTAGGTATACTGAACGTTATTTATCAACTGTCATTCTAGACTCAAGGTTTTCTGCTTGCTTCAGAAATTTGACAAAATTACTCTTACATGTTCTAGCATTCCAGGCTTTAAAAAAAAAAAAAAAGTCGATCAGGAGGGACTTTGTTTTGTTGTATTTTAACGAACATTTTGTTTTGGAATGATTTTAGATCTATTGAAATTATTACAAAGATAGTACAGAGAGTTCCCACACACCCTTTACCCAATTTCCAACTTCTTATGTAACTAGGGTATTTCTGTCAAAACCAAGAAATTAACATTGGTACACTGCTATTAACTAGAAACTATAGACGTTATTTGGATTTCATCAGTTTTTCCACTAATGTTTTTTTCTTTTTCTTTTTTTTTAATTTAAATTCAATTAGCCAATATATATCATTAGTTTTAGATGTAGTGTTCAATGATTCATCAGTTGTATATAACACCCAGTGCTCATCACAACACGTGCCCTTTTTCTGTTCCAGGATCCCATTCAATTGCATTTAGAGTTTCCATTTTAAAAATCTCATCTAAAATACCTGCCTGGATTTAACATTCGATTTATCAACTTCAGATGGAAAAGTCACTTCTGCGTGTTTCCTAGGGTTTCTGAACAATTACCCAAGATGGGCTTTTAACAGCCATCCCTGTGCCAAACATAAGACCATGCCTTTGTAAAGTATACAACAATAAAGGTATACAACTCAATGCAGCAAAAACAGAGCCTGGGTTAGTACTAAAAAATGGTTGTGGTGGGGGAAACGTTTAAAAATATGTTCTACATCCAAGCGTAATTAGTTCCTGATGATGGAAATGTTGCTATAAGTGTTTTTAGTGTCACATCGAGTGGCCCAACTCCCTTGGGCACACACAGAAAAAAGCCTATAACACTATATAAATAGACACTCCCGTGTAATTAAAATGATTACAACTACTCGAGATGCACGGGTGAAAAGTTTTATAGGAGAGCCAGCAATTACCGTGGTCATTTTGGATTTAAGTTTAGAACATCATTTTCCGTTAAAACATAACTGCAAGTGATCGCTGGATTCATCTGCAGCTCTGAGAATCGCAGTTCCAAGCGGCCACCACTACCGTAGTCCAGTGGGATCAGACATAAATGATCACAAACTATAGTGACAGACACTTCCATTCAGCAGCTCTACAATTAGGGCTTAGAACCCCATTGCTTAGAGTGGCTTTCTCACAAGCAAGACCTCTTGCCACTAGAGACACTCTTTCCCATTGTAACTTGCTCAGAATCAATATATTTCTATACAGATATATATTCTAACACACAATATCTCCATTAATCACATCCACTACCTCTGGTCCCTTTTTTTTTGTATTTCTAAACAAGATCTGGGAAAACTATATCAAGGGTTCATCTGCTATTAGCTGGTAATTTGCTCCTCTATCCTAAGTGTCATAAGAATTGGGCGCTAGATACACTCCTTAGTATATTCAGTGGCAGGTTCTCCACTGAGTATCGTACTGAGGGGCCTATAAGGGGGGTGATTTCTCTATTGTTCCTTCCTGAGAATCAAACTCAATTTCATTCATGCTCCATAGAATGATAAGTTGGGAATTTCTGAGGTTTGGAGCAGAAATATAAAGCAGCTTTGTGTCAGGTGTGAGGTAATTATTTGTGAGGGTTTCTGTGCTATTTGTTTTTATTCCCAATGTTTTCATTAACAGTTAATGAGTTTTCCCCCTTAATTCTGAAACAATAGCTTGGCCACTAGAAGTTGGTATTTTTCTGCCATGGATTCAACCAGCTGTTGCTGCTCCATAAACTTTATGGAGAAGTGAATTAAACTGCTAAAAACTTTCATTTCCTAATTCAATTCCAAATAAAACGGGGTGGCGGAAAATGAACCATGATGATATTCCCGTTGTAGCTATTTTGACTCACAGCAAACCCATCTGATTCTGAACTTACAGGTACCATTTAGAGACAAAAACAGGCCATAATGACAACTTTACCAAAGAAATGAAAAAAAAAAAATGGTGGAAAGCAGTTTAAGCATAAAAAGTAACAGGACAATAACAAATAGGTAAAACTAAATACATGTTTGCTTATTCGACATATAAATGCTCAACGGTTTTTCCATGTTAGTATGAAGCCATCATCTTTTACTTCTAATTAATTGTGAGCTGTGTTACAAAGACTTTATTCACATCTGCAACCAACTGTTTCTATGGCATGGTTCAAAATTCCCAGGGTTTGCTATCACTTCACCAAGTATCTTGGGATAAAATAAGGAAATTGAAATCAATGTAGAATTATCTGCAATTTTTTGGCTTTTGCTTTTATTGTTGCCATTGGAAGGGAACACACAACTTCTGACTCTATTTAATATTTAAGAACCCATGAGACACACAGCTCCCTCTTTAAACTAATAAATTCTAAATAAAATGCTATAAATAAAGGTCCCTGATCCAAATCCAGTTAGTTTTCATGCTTGATAGCATTAATATTGCCAGGTTTTCATGGACCAATTTAATAGTAATACAGTTCCCAAAGCTGAACTAAGGCAAGATTGGAAAAACTGCAGCTTGTTATTCCTTATTATAACCATTCACCTAAATTATTGAATATAACACCAACTACAGAAATAAGTTGGATACATACGTGCCCATATATGTGAAATGTTCCTCCCATGTAACTATGTTATGGAGCCCATTTGCAACACCAAAGCTAAAGTTCTGTCAACACTTCTGTTATAAATTAGATAACATTTTGCACATACTCATGCATTAGAAAATGTATGGTGTTTCCCACAGAACATCTTAGAGGCTTCACTGATTTCTAAATATCCACTTGGATTTGCGTGGTTAGTTCTTGTGATTAATCCATGTGTAGTGAAGGTCTCAAATTCCTCTCCACTCTATAGTCTGACTTCCTGCCCATCTCTTTTTTCTCCCTCCTACATCTAGCCATAACTCAATGTATAAATATTCTTTTTTTCCCCCCCAAGGCCCTGGCAGTGAGTATAATGTACTGAATGTCATTAAGTCTACAGAACAAATGATAGGTCAGGTAAAGAAAGTTCCCATTTATCATTCTTTCAAAAAGTTGCTCCAACAAGATCTCGAATGTACAAGAAATAAATTGAGCCCAAGGTTAAGTTTTTTTAGCTCATGATACTGTTTACTAATTGTATTATTTTCAACATGCCGAGAATAACAGACTTCTCAAGAACCTTTTGGGTTATCATTGCAGAGAATAGCACAGTCTAAGGGATCAGAAATGGAATAAAATTGATTTGATGCTACAACCAAAAGGGTAGCATAGCTTAATAATATTTCCAAAGGAACCTCGTCTGTCAGGAGTGAGGGGGTGGCCGTGGTTGGACAGGAAAATGCCCATGGGAAAGTTGAAAAGTTTTTTCCCCCTTCTTCCAAAAAGTGGTCCTTTATGATGCAGTTTTTCATTTTGACCAGTAGGGTGGGCTGCAGTGTGTAGCATCACTCTAGTTCTTAAAAAAAGAAAAAGAAAAAAAAAGGTAGCCACCAAGTGAACCCTTCTGTTCCTACCCCTCCCCCACCAGAAAATGCTAAGATTTTTAACCCTTCTTAGGTTTCACACAGGGCACAACTCCTGGATGTTAACAAACTGGAGAGCTGGCAGCAACAAATATAAACCAGATAATTGTATATGTGACAACACACACTTCATAAAGCAAATTATAGCCTGTCAGCAATCATTCTGGCTTTATAACAACACACTCCATCTACCACTGTTATTGTTCAACTGTTACTAAAATGGAGCCTGCTGAGTTAGAATATTTTCAATAGTAATGAGATTTTGACAGAATTCAAAACATGTAAACTTAAGTATTTGGTATATATGGATAAATATACTGTAAAATAAGCACATTTATCATATGTCAACCAGGCAATCATAACCTGGAATTATTGGTTCATAGTTCTGTTTCCCTTGGACCACTGTATTCTCAGTGTTTAATTCTTGTTATGAAACTATTCAACTGAATTCTCAACATGCTTTGACTTAGAGGAGAAAGTCAGTTACAGCAATAATAAAAACATAACAGCTCACTGAAGTCTTACTGGATACAGGCTCTAGGTCAAGACTCTTCACGTACTATCTCATTTAATTTTCAAGATAATCCTGTGACATATTATTATCTCAAAGCTTCGGATAAAGAAATTGAGACACAGAGATTACATAACTTACCCAAAGTCACATTAAGTGACTCATAAGTGGCAGTTAGGCTTTGACCCTACCTTGTCTGATTACTAAAGTCTTGTTCTAATCCACTGAGCTGTACAGTCTCCAAATCTGTATGCTTTATAAATTATGATCATTACTCAAAGGCAAAGCATACTGAATGACAGCCAATGACTTGAATTTATGGCATGTGCTATTAATTAGTGTTTTTTCTTTACTTCGGTGAAGTAAATCTATAATAAAAAGTATAAATTATTATAAATAATAGTAATACTAGTAGCCCCATTAGGTATGGAACTAATCAACAAAGCCAAATGTGGTGAGTGATTTCGTGAAGAAGGAGCTGGTTCAATTCCCAGGTTCAAATTTACTATAGTAGTGTTGTTGCTGTGATTTTTAAAATAACACCTTTTGGCATGGATTTCATACTTAGAAAATTACAACTTTGGGTTTTGTCAGATCGGTATATTAAATATTTTCCAGCACCTTCTGTTTGATTTTCTTGGATCCGGGGTATTTTTGACTCCGCTTCATATAAAATGAGCCAACATACTCCACACCCAAATACAGCTTTGACCTGGCTTAATTAAAGAATTTATTTCCTTTCTGGCACCATCATGGTTTAAGTCTCACAGGAGGAAAATGCCTCAAAAAATATATAATTACATGGGGTGTCTGGGTGGTGCAGTCGGTTGAGTGACCTGACTCTTGGTTTTGGCTCAGGTCATGATCTCAGGGTCTTGGGATTGAGCCCTGCCATTGGGCTTGGCACTGAGTGGGGAGTCTGCTTGAGATTCTCTCTTCCTCTCCCTCTGCCCCTCCTGCTCATGCTCTCTCTCTCTAAAATAAATCTTGGGGCGCCTGGGTGGCTCAGTCGTAAGCGTCTGCCTTCGGCTCAGGTCATAGTTCCAGGGTCCTGGGATTGAGCCCCATGTCAGGCTCCCTGCTCAGCAGAGAGCCTGCTTCTCCCTCTCCCACTCCTCCTGCTTGTGTTCCCTCTCTCGCTGTGTCTCTGTCAAATAAAAAAATAAAATCTAAAATAAATAAATCTTTAAAAAAATATATATATATAATTACACATGAATGTAGCAGTTTTATTACTTATGGTTCATCTTGCTCTTAACTCCCATCTTTTTTGTTCTCTTCTCCCAAATAACAAATTGTAGTAGACTTAAGCACCCACTTTGAGTCCTGATGCATTCTAGGATCTATTATGCCCCAATTAGTTTACTGACATCTCTTCTTGAGAGAAACTGTAAGGCTAGTCGGATACATGACGTAGGGGCCCCTGGGTGGCTCAGTCAGTTGAGCGCCCAAATTTTGATTTCGGCTCAGGTCATGATCTCTGGGTTGTGAGATCAAGTCCTGCATTGGGCACTGAGCTCAGCGCAGCATCTGCTTGAGATGTTCTTTCTCCCTCTCCCTCTGCCTCTGCCTCTCCTCCCACTCATGCACTCCTTCTCTCTCTTTTTCTCAAATAAATAAATAAAATCTTAAAAAAAAAAAAAAAAAAAGAACTACAGGGTCTATAGGCTAAGGGTAGACATGAGAAAAGTTTTACGGAAGTCCAAAGAGTAAAAATAAAACAACATATGGTAAAGAATAGATTATGGGTAAGATTAGCAGGCCTGAACACTCGAAACAACTTCTAACATCCTGAAGAGTGGTGAGTTTTCTTTGTGAGTAATAGAGACCTCCAATATCACTAAAGCTGTAATGGCAGACGGTGACAAGATTAAGCCTTCCTGTGACTACCCCACCTCAAACAGGGACTCATGTTCAAGTATGAAAACAGCATGTAACAACAACATCGACAACCAAAATCTCTCACTATCAACAATTCCATTCAACGTTTGGCCCCTTTTGGGACAGAAGAGCATTTCACATGGAAGAGCATTTCCTTATTTCTAAAATTTATTTTTCCAATGAGCCTAGGTGGCTCAGTAGTTAAGCGTCTGCCTTCGGCTCAGGTCATGATCCCAGGGTCCTGGGATCGAGCCCCGCATTGGGCTCCGTGCTCTGCCAGGAGCCTGCTTCTCCCTCTCCCACTCCCCCTGCTTGTGTTCCCTCTCTCACTGTCTCTCTCTCTCTCTCTGTCAAATAAATAAATAAATAATCTTTAAAATTTATTTTTCCTTTTTTATTAGGGTATCACTAACATGAGGAAAGTGCACAAATCTTGAGGAGGATAAGGAGGATAGTGGTATCGCATTTTAAGTTTAGGAAAATACCTTCTGGAGATGAATTGTGATCAAGAGCTATTGTGGGCTGGCAGGTTTGTGTAAATACACGTTGGCTGACAAGGGGAGGTTCGAAGACCGGTTCTTTTACTCTTTACCTCACAAGAGTCAGCAGTAACCGGAAGCTTCCTTTGGCATATCATATAAATCCCCTTGTCCATAACTAAGCCATTCATTTCCTGTATTAGTGATACTCCAGCCATCCTGATAAATGATAACTATTAAACAAGTTTCTGAGAGAAGTATGTGTTGATGGGAAGTGCAGTGAAAAATTAATGGTTTATAATTTCGCTCAACCAACATATTATTTAGCCTCCAAAAATCAAATTCACTGGCTTTCAAGTCCAAAGACTTAACCTACGTACTCACAGAAGTTTTACTTAGAAAACCAAATTTGTATTCAAATTAACCATACATTACACAGTTCTCTCAATATTTTGTGCCCAGAACATGAAAATTCATTAGAAGCAGAATTCCTGAAGTAGATTAATTCTTATGACAAAATTCTCTGTTCAGAAACTGTACTCCTTACCTGATTTTCTGTATTGGTCCAGGGATAATACCCTCTAAGAGAAATCGCTTATATGTTTTTTTTTTCCTCAACAAAAGTTCCCAGATTAATGAAGCTTAAAGCACTCACTTATTTACCAGTTATTTTCTTTGCCATTTACATAAAACAAGAAATTTCACCAACTTTTAATTACCACATATGGGGAAAAAAAAGACTGAGATTGGGTATAAAGGTATTCTTTATTGGTGACCCTGGGTATTCTATGATACTGCTTTATCATTTATGTTTAAATTCACTTTTGGGGAGTCTGGGTGGCTCAGTCATTAAGCATCTGTCTTTGGCTCAGGTCATGATCTCAGGGTCCTGGGATCAAGTCCCGCATTGGGCTCCCTGCTCAGCGGGAAGCCTGCTTCTCCCTCTCCCACTCCCCCTGCTTGTGTTCCCTCTCTTGCTGTGTCTCTCTCTCTCTGTCAAATAAATAAATAAAATCTTTAAAAAAGAAAATAAAATAAATTCACTTGCAAGAGATAAGTCAACCTAATACACCTATATATGCTGGTCCTCAAACACTAATTTCATATATAAAAATAAATAAATAAGTAAAGGAGACCCCCCCCAAAAAAAACAAAACCCTTGAACAGATATGAAACTACCAAATCATGATTCTACTGAAAAAGAGCTCACTACCATGTTAAATGTAGTTTTTTGGTAAGCTTCTTTTTTGCCCCCAGTTTTAGGTGTACAACATAGGGATTTGTATATATTGTGAAATGATCACCACAATAAGTTTAGTCAAAATCCACTACTTAACATAGCTACAAATTTTTTTTCCTGAGAACTTTTAAGATCTACTCTAGGCAACTTCCAAATATATAATACAATATTGTTAGCTATAGTAAACTTCTTTATTAGATTTAAAAAAATTTAAGCATGCCCAGAGCAAAAATTTCAAACATTACAAGTAGATATATAATGAAATCTCATCTTCCTTCCCTCCTCTTGGTTCTTCTCTCCAGAGGCAACCAGTGTGAGGTTTTTTTGGGTGTTCTAAAAATTTTCTATCTAAATATAACAAGTGTCTGTGTTAGTGGTGTTTTTTTAAAAACAAAAACAAATGGCAGCATTTGTCCAGTTCTGTATTCTGCTTTTCTTCCTATTCATTTATCTTTGAGGTTCCTCCGTATCAGCACATATCAATTTATCTCATTTTTCACTTTAACCAATTTTTAGTCAAAAAATAATACATGCATATGGTGAAAATTCAAACAGTACCGAAGGATATAAATAATGAAGCTTCTCTCTTCCATTCATATGGATATCCCCCTCAGCAGAGGTTACCACTGTTAATAGATTCATGTGTACCCTTCCAAAAAATATTCTGTACATAACTAAAAGCAAGCACACATGCAAGTCCAGTGTATATACACACACAGAAACAAATTGGACACCATGTGTCTAAATTGCCTTTTCACTTAACAATATGCCTTGGAGAGCTGCACATGTTACACACATATATATCATGTTCTTTTAACCTATATGTAGCATTCTATTAAATGAATGTGACATAATTTATTTAACTAGTCCCCTAATGCTGGACATTCAGGCTGTTTGGAGTCTTTGCTATTCCAAACAATACTTGTACATAATGTATTGTGTAGAGAATATAGAAAGCAGCAGTATCTGATTCCAATGATTTCTTCCTTCAACTACATGAAATTCAGTTCTTTTTTGTTTGAATACCATCTACTCCAGAAAAGGGCATTTAGAAAGAACATAAAAATCTTAGAAAATTTTAACATTGAGAAGAAAAAAAGTGACTCTTTTTACTTAAAAAAAATTACTCTTTTTGACAATTATTATAAAAGTGCATTAATTTTAAAATATACTGGTCCACTCTTAAAAAAAAAATACAACACCCAAACTGTAGATGTATAGGAAGTTAAATATTTGAAAAGTTATCAAAGTCAGTAATTAACTTCAAAAATGACTTGTGTGTATATCCACTTTCCACAGATTAATTTGTATAATATGTAGCAAATAAGGAAAGGGGGGGGCGCCTGGGTGGCTCAGTTGGTTAAGTGACTGCCTTCGGCTCAGGTCATGATCCTGGAGTCCCTGGATCGAGTCCCGCATCAGGCTCCCTGCTCGGCAGGAAGTCTGCTTCTCCCTCTCACCCTCCCCCCTCTCATGTGCTCTCTTTCATTCTCTCTCTCTCAAATAAATAAATAAAATCTTAAAAAAAAAAAAAAGGAAAGGGGGAAGGCCTAAAGGAAGTCAAGTCACAAAAGCAGCTGTCAAGATTGTTGATGCTAAAAGGTTGGGCTAAAGCCAGAGGCAGGAGTATTAGTCCTGTGTACATTTCCCGCTATTAAATCCCCAAAAGACATAGAAAACGTTCTGGAAGATTTCTTTATAAAGAGTAGTATAGGTTAGGCTATTCTAGGTTCATAACCAACACTTGTGTTTATAAAATATTAGCATTCCGGGAATAGTGATAGAAAGATATTTAACAATAAATTACAAATATTGTAAATTCAGACTTTTTCTTACAGTTGCAAACACATCATAAATTTAGGCTGTGTTTCTTTGTATAAATCCTGCTTAGGACTGTGCTAAAACCTTTTGGCATGAATGCAAAGAGTATTTTCATAAATAAAACTTAGTAAAATCACTGTACACTCCATTAATTTAAAAACACTTCTCTTCAACTTCAAAGGGAAACCCTTTTCTCCTTTTTTAGTGCAAAGATGGTGTTTCTTTGCTGCTTTAATGGTTTGCTTCTTGTAGCTGTCATAACTACATGCTCCAAGTATGTGATAGTAAGAGACGAGAAGTTAAATGACATCTATGCTTCGATTCAACATGTCTCAGACATTACAGAGCAACAAGCTCATAAATCTAACCTCTGAAGTGCCTACCAATAAAAATTCTACACACACATCCTTTAAGTGCAAACCTCACAAATATGTACATGGCCTTATACTAGGGTTCAGTTGGAATGGATGAATTTTATGGGAGGACATGTGAAATATATGTAGTTTAAGTTCTGTATATGGATTTACTCACATAGCCCTACTTTGAAACATAAAAAGAATACTTGCTACCACTTTTGTGACTACCAGGCAGCAAGCACTCCTCAAGTTCATCATCTCATTATAATTCCTTACCACTCACAATAACTGTGAAGTAGATATTATTGGCAATATTTTGTAGATGAAGAGGTTATATCACTTGCCATAGCTCGTGCAGCTGGTAAGTAGAGGAGCTGGGATTCAAATTCAGGCCTGATGTCAAGACTCATGCTCTTTCCATCACAAAATATTAAACTTGAAGTTTTTGTAAAAGCTAACTATTCTATGTATTTTGTGTCTAAGATACATAAAGTATTTTATGCACTAATGTACTACGTCTCACAATAGAAATAAAAGAATAATGCCACATTTTTTATTAATCTCAACCTGGATTTCTTTTTATCTTTGCATTATGAAGAATTTTAAATGCATACAAAAGTAGACAAAACAGTGTAATAAACCCCCATGTACACATCATCCATCTTCAACAAGAGTCAATTTATGATCCATCTTGTCTCATATAAACCCCCACTCCATTTCTTTCTTTCTCTCCCATATTATTTTGAATATCTATTTGATATTCAAAATATTCAAAATATTATTTTGACTAATAGATGTCAGACATTTATTATTTTATCTTTAAATATCACAGTGTACACCTCTCCAAGATAAGGACTCTTTTAAAAAATATATAAGCGTAACACCATTGTCACACCTAAAAAAATAACAATAGATTCTTTTTTCATTGAAGTGTAATTGACATACAATCTTCTATTAGTTTCAAGGATACATCACTGTGATTCAATATTTATATATATTATGAAATGGGCCCCAAGATAAGTCTAGTTAGCATCTGTCACCATACAAAGTTATTACAATATTATTGACAGTATTCCCTATGCTGTACATGACATCCCCACCACTTATTTATTTTATAACTGGAAGTTTGTACCTCTTAATCCCCTTCACTTATTTCACCCACTCTGGTAACCAACAATTTGTTTCCTCTATCTATGAGTCTGTTTCTGCTTTGTTTTGTTTGTTCATTTGTTTTGTTTTTTGATTCTACATATAAGTAAAATCATATGGTATTTGTCCTTCTCTGACTGACTTACTTCACTTAGCATAATACCCTCTAGATCCATCCATGTTGTTGCAAATGGCAAGATTTCATTCTTTTTAATGGACGAATAATATTCCATTGTATAAATATACTTCATCATCCATATATTTTTTAAAGATTTTATTTATTCATTTGACAGCGAGCTCAAGAGCGCATGAGCCAGGGGGAGAGGCAGTGGGAGAGAGAGAAGCAGACTCCTCACAGAGCAGGGAGCCCTACATGGGGGGCTCAATCCCAAGACCCTGGGATCATGACCTGAGCCAAAGGCAGACACTTAACCAACTGAGCCACCCAGGTGCCCCAGCCTCATCTTCTTCAAACATTCACCCAGGGGCGCCTGGATGGCTCAGTCATTAAGCGGCTGCCTTCGGCTCAGGTCATGATCCCAGAGTCCTGGGATCGAGCCCCACATTGGGCTCCCTGCTCGGCGGGAAGCCTGCTTCTCCCTCTCCCACTCCCCCTGCTTGTGTTCCCGCTCTCGCTGTCTCTGTCTCTGTCAAATAAATAAATAAAATCTTTAAAAAAACCACATTCACCCATTGATGGACACTTGGCTTACTTCCGTATCTTGGCTATTGTAAATAATGTTGCAATGATTATAGAGGTGCATATATCTCTTTGAATTGGTGTTTTTGTTTTCTTTGGATAAATACCTGAAAGTAGAATTGTTAGATCATACAGTAGTTCCATTTTTAATTTTTTAGAAATCTGCGAACTGTTTTCCATAGTGGCTGCACCAATTTACATTCCCACCAACAGTGTACAAAGGTTCTCTTTTCTGCACATCCTCGCCAACACTTGTTATTTCTTGTCTTTTTGATACTAGCCAATCTGACAGGTGTGAGGTGATATCTCATCATGGCTTTGATTTGCATTTCCTTGATGATTAGTGAAGCTGATCATTTTTTCACATGCCTGTTGGTCTTCTGTGTGTCTTCTTCGGGAAAAATGTCTATTAAGTCCTCTGCCCACTTTTTAATCAGGTTGTTTGGGTTTTTTTTATTTTGGATATTAAGTTGTATCTTTATATATTTGGGAATTAACCCCTTATCAGATGCATGATTTGCAAATATCTTCTATTCAGGAGGTTGCCTTTTCTTTTTGTTGAGGATTTCCTTTGCTGTGCAAAAGGTTTTTAGTTTGATGTAATCAACAGTAGATTCTTATAAAATATTCAGTGTTCACATTTCAAATTCTCTCATAGCTACAACTTTTTATAGTTTATCTGACTCAAGATGAAAATGAGGTCCACACATTAGTTGATATGCCTTTTAAATCTCTTTTAATCTATAGTTAATAAGGCTTTATAATAACATTTCTTTACTCACTTTGCATTATTTGCTTTTGCCAAGCTGTATTTTTAGGCATCAATTTACTTTGACAAGGGATATAGGCTTGCCATTTCATAAGATTTTTAAGACTCACACAATGGAAATTTTTCCTATTAAAATATACTGAATCATTTTCTCAGAAACTCTCTACACCATTCATGAAAACACTCAAAGAATCTTCACGCTGGTAAGAAATTTCACTGGTTCCTATTTACCACTATCACAAATGTAATGTGAGTGACCATTGGGCAATTTTTGTTATATGTATATATACATATATATTTATATACATATAAGAATTTTGTTATATGTATTTATATACATAAGGTTTTTCTTAAATTTTTTATTTAAATATTGTGTAATTTGCTTTAGAGTCTGGGTCCATGGTGGGCAATTTTTCTAATATTCATGATGATGTTTTTCTAGCAATAAATTTTTAATTATAAACATTATACCTTGACATTCAAATTTGATTAAACTCTAGCTGTTGATGATTAACTCATTTATAAAAAGGGAAACTAAATATAATGAAGTAAATCAGTTTGCTCAATGCCATCAAGTCATACTGTCACCATATCTAAAAGGTAAAACTAATATGTGTTTAACATCCGATCAATATCATGTTTTGGGTATCTGAGTAATAAAATGGTAAAAGCTCCATGGCAAAGATTCAAGTGAATTTTCTTTGTAACTTTAAGTGAAACATTAAGTAGAAAAAAAGTTCTTAAAGCAAGCAGGACCTGAATTGTCAAAGGAATCTATGTCTTATTAAAAAATAAAAATAAAAAGCCTTTCCCACATTCTCCAATCTTATTTGAGCTCATTAAAAGAGCTCTTTCATTTATGTTCCTTCCACATTAAAGTAATAAATTATTTGGATTATGTTTTATTTTCCCCATATTTCATTCTTTACTAATGAACATCATTCAGGAAGGTGACAGTGGACTGATAAGAAAATTTGGGTGGAAATGTGAGGGAAAGAATTGCCATTAACACTGTTGTAAATGCGATCTACATTTTCTTACTGTCCAGGTTCCATGCTAGAACTTACACGTTACCACTAGTCCTCATACCAGCACTGTAACGAGGTAGTAAAGTACAGCGATGGAGAGCATGGGCTTTGGAGCTATTAATGAACATGGAGTTTCTTATTGGGGTGACGAAAATGTTCTGAAACTAGAGAGTGGTGATGAGTGCACAACTCAGTGACTATACTAAAAACCACTGACTTGTATACTTTAAAAGGGTGAATTTTATATTATATGAATTATATCTCAAAAACGCTATTACTTTTTTAAAAAAATTTTTTAAAGATTTTTTTTTTATTTTATTCATGAGAGACAGAGCGAGAGAGAAAGGCAGAGGGAGAAGCAGGCTCCCAAGGAGCAGGGAGCCTGATGCGGGACTCGATCCCAGGACCCTGAGATCATGACCTGAGCCGAAGGCAGACGCTTAACCATCTGAGCCACCCAGGCGCCCAAAAGCTATTACTTTTTAAAAAGCAAATGCTATGGAGTCAGCCTGACCAAGTTAGAATCCTTGAGGGGCATGACCTTGAATGATTCTCAACCTCTCTGTGCCTCGGTGCCCATGTCTGTCAAATGGGTTTATTAGTACCTATTTTGTAGGGCTGTTCTGAGAATTAAATAAGATAGTGCATATGAAGGACTTAGCACGGTGTCTGCAGATCCTCCATTTTATAGGTGGGGAAGCTGAGTTTCAGAGCAATTAGGCAATCTGCTAAGGTCAGATGACCTTTAGCTAAATGGTGTAGGTAGGATTTGAACTAGGTCTGTCAAGCCTCAATGTCCATGCTCTTTCTACCATGCCAAGTCAATGGTCACTCCACCACCATATTAAACCTGGGATTGAATGGAATGATGGATAAGAAAAATTTTATTTGCAACCTTCTCTATGCCTAGGTAGTCCATCCTCCCAAGCATCTTTCTTTAAAGGGTAAACATTAAAGCACATTGTACCAACTCATCACAGACTTTTCCATAACCAGATGTTTAACTGTGGGCTACTAAAGAGATCTATAAATAAGGGATCTTTTATAATTAAGAACTATTTTCCTGGGGCACCTGGGTGGTTCAATCAGTTAAGCATCTGCCTTTGGCTCAGGTCATGATTCTGGGGCCCTGGGATCAAGCCCCTGTGGCGGGCTCCCTGCTCAGCAGGGCATCTGCATCTCCCTCTCTCTCTGCCCCCCTCAACCCCTGCTCATGCTCTCTCCCCCCACTTCTCTCAAATAAATAAATAAAATCTTAAAAAAAAAAAAAAACGATTTTCCTTCCAGGCACCAGACTATTTTAGTCCACATATCCTGAAGAATACAAGTGTGTATTTAGGCAAATGCCTGGAGTCAATAAAATTCATCCCATCATCTTCAGGCACGAGGATCCTGTCATAGATAAAAATGATAAGGAAATCTGAGGCCATCATTTCTGTCTTTTCTCACTCCCTTCCCAGTACTACCTAGTCTTCTAGGGCTTTTTAAAGTCTTCTGTCAGCTGTTCTCTTATTTATATATTCCTATACTCTTCATATTCCTAAACTGTCCTGTAGTACCTTACAGAGACCTGTTACCGACCCCACATACCCTGCAAGTTTCTAAAGCACTTAGCAATCAGCTAAGATCCGATCAAAAGAGCAAAAGGTAAAAAATAACCCCTCCCCCCAAAAAATGTCTTGGGGGAGGAGCAAGGCTGGGGCCAAGACACAAGTATGGGCTTTCCAACTTGACCTTTCCCTACATTTACTTCTTAATGAGCAAAGAATTTGCTCCATATATCCAATCGTCACTGAGAAGTAAATACAGTCTTCCGTTCTAAGTGCACTCTTCAACCGTCCCCTTGCCTGCTCTACCTAAGAGAGAAAAGCTGTGTGGAAGTTGCTGTCAACCGGAAGATGACTGCAATGCCGGTTAAGATTTGCCCTTTGTCTTTGTAGCCCCATATAGTCTCTCTTGTGTTCAACTCCAGAATTCTTTTCTCTTCTCCACACATTACTATACCATAGCTCTGACACTAATTCTTTATTTCTCCTTTAGGTAATTAATTCTACCCTCACAGTTCCATTCATTTCTGCCAGTTCACATTCATGTTCTGCCCCCTGTGGATTTTGACTGACATCTGTTAAACCCTGAACTATACAGGGCCATTGCCTGAATAGCATATTTCGCACTTTGCAAAGCAAAATACACTGTTACATATAATTCTCTATTCTCAGTCTGTGTTTTTAGCCATAAGTGCTTTAGGACAGTGAGATATATGGCAACACCACATCGCATTATTTAAGATATTATAAATACTATGACCAATTTACAAGAGTCAAAAAGCTTTAAATATGTAAGATTTTTTATTTCTTAAAGTTTGATTTTGAAGAAAACCTTAAATAGACTTGAAATACACTAAAAGTATGATCTAGGAAAATTAAAATTTTCATAAAACTAGTATCATTCCTCACAATTTGAATTTCTCTAAGGTATTATGCTCATTGAGAATGGATACATTGACAATATTAAGAGAATGGAAAAACTGGAAAGTTTACAATTGATTTTAAAAAGTTTTAGAGCAAAATAGTTCATAAAGCTATTTGTGAGCTTGATCTAAAACTCTCCCTGATTCTCTGAGAAAATAAAAATCCCCCACTTATAATAGGTTAAGAGTTAATATTGAGAATGATGTTTCTGACATTCTCAACCAGAGTACTAAAAAGAAAGACAACCCTTCAAACTGAATTCGGGGGAAAAAATTCCAATTTTGAACCTTTTAAGAATATGTTCTAATCCTGTCCTTTTTTTTTTTTTTTTTTAATTTTGCACACAGCTGTCTGTTGTAGTTTTTAGAATCATGCCAGATGCTGGGTTCATCAAGCAAAAGCAGGAAAACAATGGTTTGAAAGCAATTAGAAGCACAGAGGCTGCAGTGGGGCTCATATTAAAATGTGATAACATTGTTCTAGTGGGAATTTCAACACTACTCCATTTCTGACATTTCTCTGCTGCCAGACAGGCAGGCTGTGTGGAAAAGCACTGTGACCAAGGAGGTAACATACTGGAATTTATTTCTGGAGCAAATGAAGGATTAGCTGAGTTGGAGCCCTCCCAAGGTTTTTATTATGGACTCGGCCACCATTTTATTTGAATGTTAGCGGCTCCTGTTGTCATGTGACAAAGCTCAAGGAGTAAAAGCATATTATAGCTTTGGTTCTGTAAAATAATCCAGCACCAATCCACTCAGAAGGCAGATGCATCAGAGCCTCTTGTTGCTAAAAAGCAGAGCAGGGGAGCCCAGCAGGGTGAAGGTTAATTAAACACTCCACTAACTTTCCTTAGAAATGGCTAATATCACTCTGTGTAGAAGCTTATTTAGAAGACGCAGAAGTAAACAATGCCATCCACATATCTTTAGTGTAAAACCATAAATGGCCAAAAAGCACTCACCTTGGGGCTGAATATCCCAATAGTACCTGAAATACAAGGAAAAGAATGGAGATAAGTCAAACTTGTATTTCAGTCTTGGTTGGCATATGGCAGAGACAGCACCTAGTCCAAAAAGCTTGCTAGTCAATAACCAGCCAAGCCACTACCCACTTTGAGAAAAACGAAAGGGTTGTCCCTGAGATTTGGAAGATTCTCAGTGGCATTTAACTCACTGTAACTCCTTAGACAGTTTTGACCATGTTGCTGGAAAGGTCCTAAGAGGTTACTTAGCCACAGTCCAGAGTTTCTCATCAGGAGCTCTACAGGCTTGGAGGGCCACAATTCTTTGTTGTGACAACCTGTGTATTACAGGACAATCAGTATCACTGGTCCTCAGCACCTAATACCAGTGGTACCCCCAGTTGTTATAACAACCAAAACATCATCCCCCCAACACATCCTCAAATACTTCTAGGTCTAAATTCTTAATTTTACAGGTGAAGCATGAACAAATGACACAAGGCCACCTAGCATTTCAGTGTCTGTGCCAAGACTGGGGCTTTTGCAGTCCACTGTATCATCCCATCTCCTCTTTTATTTTGGGGTATTATTGGCAAAACCAATAACCCTTCAAGTCTTCAAACTAATGAAATGGCAATGGCAGAAAGGATCATTTGTAAGTCACTTATTTGGAATCTAAATTGTACTCCCCCATAGAAACAATGTTCTACATGATGGCTACCCACAAAAGTCTATTGTACTTTGGATTCCATTTCCTCCTACCTTCACAGGAACCTTACATTATTCTATATCGATTTTCTCTTGTATATATTCAACCTCTTCCTCTCAACTTGGCCCTTTCCATCAGTATTTATGCTGCCATAAAAATAAAGCAAAGCCTCCCTTACCTTCTTCATATCCCTCCATCTGCTGTCCTCTTTCCCTTCACATCACAATGAAATTTTCAAAAAGTGTTGTCTGTAGTTTCTGTTTTCTTCCACCTCCCACTCACTCCTCAACATACTCCAATCTTGCTTATAGTAACCACATGTTAATTCCTGCAATGGACATAATTCTATGCCACTAAATAGAATGAATATTTTTCTATCCTCATCTTGACCTCTCAGGAGAGTACACGTTCATTTGAACACTTTTTTTTCCTTGGGAAAGAGTTCAGTTCTTAAAAGAATCCATAACCCAAAATAAAATATTAAGAAAAAGACAATACATAGGTAATAATGAGGTGTGTCTTCCAGCACACACATGGCTGAAATAAGGTGAGGTTACGTTAGAGACAAATATCATCCCAGTGAGTATCGAGGTTATTTCTTTATAAGACTAAAGTTCAGGAAATGGAGAAGTAGGAGATAAGTGGGAATGTGTTGCCATAATTCAGAGATGCATTTGTGGGAAATTATCAGAGATAAGGAAGAGAAGATGAATTATCAGAGATAAGGAAGAGAAGATGGAGAAGCCTCCTGGTTGACTTTTCTTATTCCTTTCTTTTCCCAGAAGAGTTCTGGGCTGGCAATCAGGTGAAGGGAAATGTGAGATACTTGGATGACAGGGACGGAAAGTTCAGGACAGCTCTGACATCTGCAGTGGAAAGGGGGAGAGGGACTAATAGGAGGAAGGGGTGGAAAAGGTAAAGCTGCAGCAGGTGGGAAGAAGGATGTCCATGTCAATAGGAAGGCATATGTAGATTGAGAATGGCTGTAACTTAAAACAAGTTGTATATATTAGTATGACAGGTCAATCCCTCCCCCGCCAGCAGATGGTGCAGTTTCCACTGTACCTGGCCACTGTGAAGAGCTTTTCCATCAAACTCGTTTCTATAAAACACAGTTAATCAAGTAAATCATCAAAGGGGCAAGCAATTTTCTATGTTCTTGCTGTGTCCCATCTTCTCTGGAGGCACTCCTCTAGCCCTTGATTCCAATCATTACTCAACCTCCAATTCAATATAAATAGAAATTAGAATGTGAGCCTGTGCAACTGTGTGTGGGGGTGTGTGGGGGGGGTGTGGGGGGGTGTACTTCTCCTTCCAAAATGTATATGATGGCAATAGCAGGAACTTCGCTAACTAATGTTGTTCTCATTTATTGACCCAGAAAAAAAAATGGAGCCATGCTTGGGCAGTTAAAAGGCCAACTCTTGGCAAATTGTTCAATAGGTAAAACATGTTATTGATGACCTTAACCTCTTCTTTTGTCCTCTCTTCCCCACAATCCCCACTCCAATGCACACGCACATTTTCAGTCCCCTTCTCTACCTACTGTAAAGTGACACTGGTTTCCTGCTTTCTCTTTTTAGTTAAGAAGATCTTATAAGTTCACATACACTAAGAGTATTGCTTCTGCCAATGGTAGCTGTATCATAAGAAGGCTGATTACAGAGAAAGAATTCAACAGTATTAAATAAAGTAGCAGGTCTATTGAGTTGATGTAAAATAGCGGAATCTGCCTTAATCTTGATGATGTTGTAATTAAATATTTCTGTCAGTAAAAATCATATGTAGAACTTGACACGGAATGGCATGAAGTGGAATTTTAGTTCCTTTCACTTTCAGAAGGTATAGAACAATCTTGCTACCCTACCTTTTCCCCTTCGTCTTACTCTAAGTCTTAATTGTGCAACAACCCTAAAGAAAGTTTGTTCACACACACACACACACGCACACAGAGAGGATAACTCTAAAAGACAAAGCCAAAAGGTGAGCAATATCATCCCTCACTGGAGGGTACCATGGATTATTCTCTGCTGGGCACAACACATTTAAAGTCTTGATCTTGTCTCATTAAACATATCCTATGGATGATCTTCATCACATTCTCTGGAAAAATGACCCCACACTAGAGAATTCTACACTCCTTAGGAGGCATTTAGTCAAATCCTGCCCACATCTTCTAATTCTTATCCTTCACTCTGAAAACAATTATCCTTTAGCCAGAGACTCCAACAAGTCTGAAACTAGACATTTTAAACCAAAATACAAACACCACAATAGAATTACATAGAAGAAAAGGCATACAGACCCACACACACAGAGTTGTGTTTATCCTAAAGGCCTCTGAGAATTTCATATCAGGCCTGTGCAGATAGATAACAAACACTCCTTTAATCTTCCCTTTGAAGCTTCAGCTTCAATATGAAAAGGAAGCTATCACTCTGCTGCAATATACATACTCAACATCATCAGGTCCATGCAAATGATATTTGGAACTGGAAAAAGATGAGTACAGAACGAGCAGACAGAAATTGCTGCAACCATATTGATGATTATTGTTTTCACATTCAGTCAAAATAAATCCATCTTTACTTGATCCTCCAAAAATGAAAATGGAAGAACAAAATTTCCTAACATTTTGTCGGCTCTGCAGAATAGAGTCTAGAAAATTTAGAGTTACATTACATGTGAGACAAAGTTTGCTATTTGTGTTTCTAAATGTAGAGAGGTTTTCAGCGAACTTTAGTTTAGGGGACGGTAACAACAAATAAATGGGATTCACCATAGTGAGGGGATCGTGAGGCTACTATAGCAATGACAAATAATAATAATGTTAAGATTTCTCGAATATATTGGGGGCACTGTTCTAAACACTTCTCTTATATTAATTCATTCCTCTGCCTGTAGCCCTATTATTATGCCCATTTTATAAATAAGGAAGCCAAGTCACTGAGAGGCGAGATGACTTGCCCATGGTTTACACAGCTAGTAATAAGGCAGACAAGTTTCCAATCCTAGCAACTAGTTCCAGAGTGGGTACTCTAATAACACATTAAGGAGAGTCTTGAAAATATAATCTAACTTAAAGACACTCAGAAAAAAACGATTTTTTTCTCTGAAGACTTTCTACTATCCTAACAGAATTCAGTCACTCCGTCAACAAATCCTTGTTGAATGTCTTCTATATGACAAGTCCTTTGCTCTGGTGCCTTGGATGAAACGGTGACTAAAGTACATATAGTCTGTCTACAGATATGTTTCACTTTCAAACTGCAAACAAACTGCTCTAGTTTGCCACTCAAGAATCACAGAACACTAGATTCCTGCTAAAAATGAAGCTGTTAACTCTTATTCATTAGATGGGGGTGGGGGGAGTTTGATGCGGGTATCAAACTCTTGACCATGGAACTAATGAATGAACGTGGTTATTGAGATCAAAGTACTCAGAGCTTTCACCACTCAGCCAGCTAATTAGATCCTGGCGAAGGAGGTAACTCTACAGGTAACAACTGTAACTACCCTCATATTATTGCAAATATCTAGGAAGGAAAAATAGTTCCATTTCCTGATTATAATTTAAAAATTAGCATATTCAGCACTTAACATATGCTAGGCATTGTGTTATGTATACATTTTATAGGTATTATTTTATTTAATCTTCATCACAACCCTATTAAGTCGGTACTGTTATTATTCCCATTTTACAGATTAGGAAACTGAAACTCAGTAGGTCAACCAATTTGACCAAAACCACATAGCTATTAAATGGCAGAACTCAGATTTGTATCCAGATCTCCTTGGTTCCAGAGCTCAAGCTTTTAAATCCCACATTAACTGTTTTTCTATTGACTGTAATGTAGAAAACAAATCTATTATTGTCAGACAGCTTAGTATTAGAGAGTAGTTAGATCAGACATCTTTAACTTAGAGTCCACAGTTGAGCTTTAGAAGACTCATGAACTCCTGAAAATTGCAGGTGAAAAGCAATCCACATTTTCTTTTCTCTTGAAGAAGAGTTCACAAACTTCATTAGATTCCCAAAAATGTCAATAACTCTTTCCCTCCAAAATGATAAGACCCTCTGGGTTAGATGAATAAGGTTGTAATGGCATTATAAAACTAGCTACCCACAAAGGCCAACATCTGTAATGTTATAAATCTAGAACATCTAAATGAAATTCTTTTGCAACAGAAGTATTAAACATGTTATTCTGCCTGTGACTTATGGAAATTTAAAACACATCATACATTCTCTGCTTCATTAAACCACCTGCTAAACAAAATCAAATCTCTTCTTGATGACTGAAGGATGTAAATTTGAACTTTGGTTTTTGTACCAAAACAGTGGTGCCTTCTCAATGGATAGGCTGTCTGCACCACTCGATGTCCAGAGATGACTTCTATTTCCCTCTTGACCATCTCTGTTCTCTTGGTAATGACTATCTCCAAAGAATGAAGTGTTATACTGATAATAGAAATGGAATTCAAATGGAAACCTGGCTGAGCAAGGGCTTTCAACAGCAAGTTGATAACACTAGGAAAACCCCTTGCAATTGACCTTCATCAGTGAGCCACATGGTAGAGACTGATACATGTCCAAGGAAATGGCTTTTCTGAATAATGTTAATAGTCTGTACACTGTAGATATTTCCTATAATTTCTTTTCTTACTTTGGAAGATTCACTTGATTTCAAATTTTCTTTCTAGTAGCAGTGCTCCATCTACTACCTTGCAGAAAGAATGGGCAAGTGGCAAAGGGTCATATGGCCAGTGACACCCAAGAACAGAAATGGGAAAAGAGCACCATCTGGTGGAAGTCCCTGGTGGAGGCATCAGAGGCTGGGACTCAGGGGTCGGGACACCAGCCTCAGAAACAGTCAGGCAGCAATGGGAAGGCCCCTGGAGGGGAGCTGGTGCCCCCTCTAGCCCCAGTACCTTTAATCCATCAAAAGGACAGGACCTAGTATCTGCCTACAAGGAGCTTACAATCTAAACAATGAGATATTTATACATGAACAGACGTCAATCTAAGATAGTAAATAATAAATACTATGGTAACAACAGACAAGCATATAACTCAAGTAATAGAAGGACCTGCCATAAGAAGTTCCTAGTTCCGGGGCACCTGGGTGGCTCAGTTGGTTAAGCAACTGCCTTAGGCTCAGGTCATGATCCCAGAGTCCTGGGATGGAGTCCCACATCGGGCTCCCTGCTCACTGGGGAGCCTGCTTCTCCGTCTGAGCCTCTCCCCTGTCAGGCCGTTTGTCTCTCTCTCAAATAAATAAATAAAATCTAAAAAAAAAAGTAAGTTCCTAGTTCCTTTTTTTGGGTGTAATATTTCTGTGGTCTCGAGTCTATATCCACGAGTTTTAGAAACCCACCCTGGAAGGCAACACGATGTCTCCTACTTATGAAATGGTCACAATTAAACTTTTATTAAATAATAAACAAGCAACATTATCTAATGTTGACAGTGTTGATTTTTTTTAGAAGTCTGTTCCCAGACAATAAAAAAGAAATAAAAGAAATAAGACCTTACTCATCACTGGAGTTTTCCATAACACTTTTACTGCATAAAATCCCTGCTATGCTCAATTCAACATCCACCCTGGATACCAACAGTAAGAAATCTGGTTGCTTTTCTCAATTAGTCAATGATTATGGTCTTTCACCACAACACTGAAAATATTCCTTCCCCTATGTTCTAGCATCCAGACTGCAAATTGTGGTTGTATGTCTATGTAATCCCCATACTCCCTGCATGTGATAGGCAACCAATTATAACTCAATGAACTGTTAAAGAAAAAGCCAGCCAGGTATGTTGTGACAAAATAAAAGACCATAAATGTCAAGTCAGAGTGGAGATTTTTCTCTTCTTTCTATAGATAAAGGGGAGCAACTGAAGGATTGGATGGTTGGTTGGTTTGCTTATTTTAAGGATAGGAAATGATGTCCACCATGATCAAACCAGCAGAAATATGCAGCCTTGATGGGAGGGAGAAAACCTGAGAGGCAGTTTACTGGAGACCAAGAAGAAAGACAAGAGATTTGATTTGGAGGCGAGCTGGGAACAGAGTGTCAAGAGGAAAATCAGAGATATCTTTTGGTTCGAAACTTGTGTATGGGAGAAAACAAGGCAGCACTCACAAAGAACTCCAGCTGATTACTATATTTTACTGTGGTATCTTTGGCTCTTGTCCTGTTATTTTTATCCGTGTTGATGCTTGGAACCTAATTTTATTTTATTTTTTGCTTTCTTCAGGTTAATAGCTACTCTTAGACCACCAAGACTCCTACTTATCTGATTAGTGAATAACTAATGACACTGTGACTGTGGACCCTATACTCATTCAATTTTACAGCTGGAAGGTCACTGAAGGTCATTTAATCCAACCCCTCACTTTCCAGATGAGAAAATGAAGTATGGAGAGGTTATGTGATTGCATCATAGAAGTTTAGAAGTCCACATTGTGAAGCTACCACAGTTTATCTTGTGCAGGCAGGTTCAAAAACATGATATTCACTTGAAAATTCCTTTGGTATTTCCCTTGTTATGAACATGGTCACATTATTCACCTGAGAACAAAAGTTACAAGAAAAATATTTAGGCTGGACTAGCTCTTAGCGCTCATCTAGGCCGAGTGGATTTCTCAACATTAACATGCCAACATACCATCTATATCTCAAGTTATGAAGACTGCATTCGTTCTCCCAAACATTAATAAATCTCCACTATTTGCCAGATACTCTGTGAGGGACTGAGAGTATGGAAAGCCCCAACTGTGGGCCGGTTGGGCTGGTAGTCAAATTGTGCCAAAGTGATAGGATTTGCACAAAACACACACAAGGTAAAACCGGGGCCAGAAGAATCCAGGTCTGGCTAATGCCAGAAGCTGTCTTACTGCCTGCAGATAAGGGTTGCTGAGGGAGGATCTGGGATCAGATAAAGGAAGATGCCTGGTAGGGGAGGGGAGGGTCACAGAGAGGCCAGGCCCAGGATGCAGAGGGGCCGGGCTCATCAGAGCAGGTGGCAGAGGCCCAAAGCAGACATGTTTGAGGAAGGGATAGGGCAAGATTCTGAGTGGCTTCCAACCTGAAAGCCTCTTGTTTTATCTTGTGAAGTAGGTGATAATGTCATGCCAGAGTGATATGATAAATCTGCTAAGGATTGGGGAGGTAGGGGGGAAAGAGGAAGATTAGAAAAGTTGCTACTAGGGTCATGTAAGGTCACTGCCAGGTGTCATTAAGGGTTCGGCTGAGGTGGGAGACTAAGCCTAACAGTAGAGGCACTTCTACTGTGTCATTTTTCTTCAACACTGAGTAGCTGCCCAAATATAAGAGCAGAGACGTGGACAGTTGAATTGATCTGAGGTTAGGATTCTGCTAGACTTGGGAGATGAAAGGACAAAAGAGCAAGAGAACACTGGAGGGCATGGACACTGGTGCTCAGGCTGGGTAGGAGAAAAACCAACGGCCCAAGACTTTGACTATAGTGTCTATACATATTAGAGACTTTTAACAATCAATTAAAATGTGCAAAAACAGGAGATAGCATTATTCTGCTCTTCTCTCTCAGGACTATCCTCTGTCCCACCAGTCCCAAACCTCTCCTATCTCATGCTCCCTGTTTCAACGGCTGACATCTTCATCCACCCAACTGAAACTTAGGGACCATCCCTTCATCTCTTTCTCTATTACTGTGTACATCCCATCACCAAGACCTGCACATTCTACTCCCTTGATATCTTTTAAATCTACCTCTTCTCCATCCCTACAGGCACTGAATTCATTCAAGCCTTCAAAATGCCTGATGCAGGTTGATGTCACCATGTCCTAAGACGTCCACCTGCCACCATGCTCCTCTCTGACCCATTCTCCTCAGTGCTGATGGAGAAGGAAGGGCAGTGGTGAGCAAAGGCTTTGCAGACAGGTCTGGGTTGGAGTCCCAGCTCTTCCATATTCTAGCTGGCCGACTTTGGCGGCAGCCTCGGTCTCCTCATCTTCTTTTTTTAATCGAAGTAGAGTTGACACACCATGTTACATCAGTTTCAGGTGTACAGTATAGTGAGTCCACACGTCTGTACGTTATTCTGTGCTCACCAGGAGTGTAGCTACCACCTGTCACCATACAATGCTATTACAATATTATTGACTATATTCCCTGTGCTGTGCCTTTTATTCCTATGACTTATTCGTTCCATAAATGGGACCCTCTATCTCCCAATCCCCTTCCCCCATTTTGCCCATCCTCCCACCCTCTCCCTTGGTTTCACCTTTAAAATAAAAATATTAACTATACCGGCCTCATATGTTTTTTGGGAGGATTAACTGAGATAATGCACATGAAGAACTGAGCACTACGCCTGGCACCTGGCAGGCCTTTAGTAAATGTCAGCTGTTATGTCCTTAGCACCATCGTTATTCTAATGACCTAAAGTACAAGCCCAGTTTTGTCATTGCCCTGCTTAAAACCCTGCAGTGGCTGGGGCGCCTGGTGGCTCAGTCGTTGAGTGTCTGCCTTCAGCTCGGGTCGTGATCCCAGGGTCCTGGGATCGAGCCCCGCATCAGGCTCCCTGCTCAGCGGGAAGCCTGCTTCTCCCTCTCCCACTCCCCCTGCTTGTGTTCCTGCTCTCGCTGTGTCTCTCGCTATCAAATAAATAAATAAAATATTTTAAAAACAACAACAAAAAACCCTGCAGTGGCTTACTCCAGCCCCAGCCTTCAGGTCCTCCCTTGCTCTGTTCACAATGCTGCTCTCACATGTCTCTGCTCTCTCTGCCAGTGCACTTTCTCCATCGTGCCCCTTCTTCTCCCAGTGAACCTTTGAGGCTCAACTCTGTCACCTGTGTAAGGTGCTCTCATGGCACCTCTGTGCACACCTCTCAGCAGCACCACAATCCTCTTGTCTCTCTATGTCACTGGGCCCTCAAGGGGCAGTGGCACAGAGCTGTGCTCAATAAATGCTTGCTAAAAAAGTGAATGGACATGAGAAACAGAAGGGCTGTCTGAGTTCAGCACGAGTGGAGCACAGAGTGCATTTCAGAGAGGGGTCAGAGACGAGGCTGCAGATGCAGGCAGCAGGCAAGGTTCTCCAGATAATGCCATGGGGGTGTGGATTTTATCCCAAAGAAGATGGGGAGAGACTTTCATTTTCCTCTAAATTACTCACACAAAGACAAGAGGGAAAAGCAGAAAGAGAATTAAAGGAGGAGAAGAAAAGGAAGAGAAAGATAAAAAAATAAGAAACTTTGTTAAATTAAAACCTTCATCCTGGGTGATAGACACTGGGGAGGGTATGTGCTCTGGTAAGCGCTGTGAATTGTGCAAGACTGTTGAATCTCAGATCTGTACCTCTGAAACAAATAATGCAATATATGTTAAGGAAAAAAAAAGAAGAAGAAGAAGAAGAAGGTAGCGGGAGGGGAAGAATGAAGTGGGGGAAATCGGAGGGTAGACGAACCATGAGAGACAATGGACTCTGAAAAACAAACAGGGTTCTGGAGGGGAGGGGGGTGGGAGGATGGGTTAGCCTGCTGATGGGTATTAAAGAGGGCACGTTCTGCATGGAGCACTGGGTGTTGTGCACAAACAATGAATCATGGAACACTTCATCTAAAACTAATGATGTAATGTATGGGGATTAACATAAGAATAAAAAAAAGAAAAAAAAAAGAAAAAAAGAAAAAAAAAAAAACCTTCATCCAAATGAAGAATCCCCTCGCCCCAAGACTGGTTTCAAAGAATAACCACAATATGACTAGCAGAAGTATACTTCAAAAGACACGACCGAATACACATTGTAGTGGCAAGAATCCAATATATAAATACAATCCATTTGTTTCTTCATTAAAAGCTTTCATGAAGAAAATGATTTAACAGAAATGCTAAAGCTACTGACACAGATTAATTGAAAAATAACAACAGAATCCTAATTAAAGACATGATACTGTTTCACTCATTCACACTACTCCAAAACTGAGTAAGTATATAAAAATAGAATTGAGAATGCAGGCTTCTACTGGTAACCACTCCAAGAGCTACAATGAATTACCGATGTATTTTAAAAATTTCATATCCTTATGTAGATGCTTTCTTCCAGTTAGGAACTGAGATGTACACAGAAATTCAGAAATCATTTTTAAATTGTTTCAGTTTTGCCCTCAACTTGAGCTTTTTCCTAATCGTACAAGATTCTATACTAAAATACAATGCTTGGCCATTTATTTCTTTGTATAGTATCTCTCGCAGTCGTATTAAACCCTTACAGGAAGTACACAGTTATCAAAATTTATTTTGATGGAATTACTTTGATCTAAAGGCTAATGACTATGTGATCAGTTCCAAGGCTGTATCAATACAGGTCAGGGGTCACCAGCAGTTCATCTACAATCAACCAACCGTTCAATCCCAGGACTTACCTGACCCATTGTGGGGCCAGGATTTCGGTTCTGTCACACTTCAAGGGATTCTCCAGCATCAGGAAGTGTCTCCCCATGTTGCCAGGCCAGCAGGAAGCACAAAAGGCAGCAGGCAAACATCAGGCCAAGGGAAGGACCAAGGCCATTTGCTGCTGAACCTATCCCCATCCCTCACCCTACAAGCCAACTGGGTTGAAATGTTGTCAGTCACTTGCTGGTCCTAAGACTTGCCTGTAAAATTTTTCTGTCAGTTAAAATTTTCCCTCCTCACCACCCAAAAAACAGCCTCAACTCATACTTTCCAGTTAAATCCTTCCTCCATCATTCCCCTTCGCTATTCAAATTCATTTGAAAACCAAAGTAGTGTCTTACCTTAAAAAAAAGAATGAAGTCTTCTGATAAAGATTTTTACATATACTTGCCTGATTTTAAGAACCTCCTGGAGCCCTTATTGAAACATGAATTCCCAGAGACCACCCCAGACCTAGAAAATTAACATCTCCAGGGTAGAGACCTAAAAATCTGTATTTTCTTTTTTTTTTTTTTTCAAGATTTTATTTATTTATTTGACAGAGAGAGACACAGCGAGAGAGGGAACACAAGCAGGGGGAGTGGGAGAGGGAGAAGCAGGCTCCCCGCAGAGCAGGGAGCCCGATGCGGGACTCGATCCCAGGACTCCGGGATCATGACCTGAGCCGAAGGCAGTCGCTTAACCAACTGAGCCACCCAGGCGCCCTTTTTTTTTTTCCCCTAAAAATCTGTATTTTCTTTTTTTTTTTTTTTTTTTAATCTGTATTTTCAACAAGATCCTCAGGTAATCCATATGATCGGGCAAGTTTGGAAAACAATATAAAGGAAATGGGTATTTTGTCAACAGTTGTCTGTTAAGAAAATTCTAGACAGGTAGCCCCCAGTTCAAGTACTGACTGTGTCGCATTTCCTGTTGTTTGGACCTTGGAATGCATTTTCCTAATGAAACAAAGTAATAGTGTTAAGTTTTCTGGGCCAGCTTCAAAAACCTATTAAATCTTGTTAACAGATCTGAAGAACAGTAAATACAATCTTTCATTTACAAACCAATCACATTTCAAAAGTGGAAGCGTAAAGTTGGCTATTTAGAATGTATTTTTCCATAAAGTTCTGAGAAGTGGTCAGGTTACCTGGCTATCCATAAAAGCTTATTAAGCCCATAACAAGCCAAAGCCAGCTATAGAACCACAGATATAAACATGAAGTTGGTGTCCTCAAAGCAAAAGATAATGAGAAGGAGAAATGATATGTCTTCCTTCTCTGGGCATAGGAAACGTAGGTGAACTTTGACATTCTTACCCTCTTTGCCTTTGCAACCATCTCCCACCTCCGAGTGGCCAAGCACTACCCAGGTGCCAAGGATTCACATGTTTTCCATAGCTCCCTGCTACAGCATCAGCTTACACACCCCTGCCCTGTGCTTTCCTCTCCTAAATTACCTCTTCCCCCTCCAAAATTCAGTCAAAACTCTCGTTTCCATAATTTGGTTCCATCCTATCTTTTTCAGCTTATCTCTCCCATTACTCCCTTATACCTAATAAACTGAATCACCGTTTGGTTCCCAAATATGGTTAAACTTTATCCTCTCTGTATCTTTGTACCTGCTATTTTTGGGTGCAATGTATCTCACCAAAAACCCATCCCTTTCAACCCACAGCCAAGCCATGATGTCATCTCACAGCCCTGAAGGCTTCTCATAACCCACCGGCCAGAAGTGACTTCTGTCTCTGGGATTTCACAGCACGATCTATGTGTACCTTTTCTAAAGCTTTAGCCACAATATATGTTGAGATATAGTTATTTGTGCATGCTTTTTTATCTTTCCCATTGGGTTGTAAGTTTCTTGGGAATATTTTGGGGGTATCTAATTATGTAACATGAATTATATTAGGCACTTTTATATGCATAACAACAATCCTACAAGGTGAATGTATTGTATAATTATTTGGTTTATCCTGATCAAAAATAAGTTACAGGAGGACTGGAACCTGTGTCATATTCACCACAAAAATGCTTTGCACATAGTATTTGCTCAGTAAACATCTGTTGAATGAATGAAGTGACATTATTCACTTTTCATGAAGAAATTGAGCCTCAAAAGAGTGCTGGCCTAACAGTCATACTGGCTGGGTTCAAATCCAAATTCCAGAACCTAACATTTGTGTAACCTTGAGCACATCATTACCTTCCTGAACCTCAGTTTTCTCATCTGATAAATGGGGATCATTCGGTATCCATCTCACACACACAGATTAAATGAGATAATGTATGTAAAGCCCTTGACAATGGGCCTGGCATATAGTACGTGTGCGGTGAATGTTGGCTGTGACTATCATTCCTAAATTGCAGATGTCAGAGTCTCTGGAGCCGTCATTCTTCCCAAGGAAAAGGATTCTCTGACGCTTGATAACTTTCAGTGTACCTAGCACTGTTCATTGCCCATAATAGAGGTTCGACAGCTCACTGGGGGTTGCTGAATTTCCTCAGCACAGTCATCTTAACCAAAAGTTAGAAGAAAACCATCAAACACAGCTAATGTACACTCAAAAATCTCTTAACCCTCCAGGTGAATTTGTATTTTAAAAGGTGATGAGCCTAAATACATTTCTAAATGGTGAAAAGGTATGCAACAAATGGGACCCAGACATTTCAGACCTTCTAGAGAAGGTATCTGTGAGCAGTGGTCTCCATGCTGGCTCTGGTCATGAGTCTGGCCACTCATTGGCCCAATAACTTCTTGGAAAACAGGGATATGTAATATGTGACACTATCTTGATAGCCTGGCATCGTGCCCAACAAAGAGTAAACAAATAGCCAATACAGGGGCGCCTGGGTGGCTCAGTCGTTAAGCGTCTGCCTTCGGCTCAGGTCACGATCCCAGGGTCCTGGGATCGAGTCCCATATCGGGCTCCCTGCTCTGCGGGAGGCCTGCTTCTCCCTCTCCCACTCCGCCTGCTTATGTTCCCTCTCTCACTGTGTCTCTCTCTGTCAAATAAATAAATAAAATCTTTAAAAAAAATAGCCAATACATGTTTGTTAAGTAAATTAACTTCTTCGGGCTTGTAATCTTTACCCTGCTCTTAGGTGATTCCATTTCTCTTTATGACCAACATAAAAATCAATCATGGTGACTGATGTTTTGAGAAGGAGGAAGTGAATGGTTTACTCAAGCACCATCACTTTGGGAAACTAGTCCCACAAATGCCAATGTTTTACTAGATAGTCCCACAGAATGTAGATAATCCTTTTCTAATGAAGGATTCATCCTGTGTCAGTTCAGTGCAGCTCAAAGGGATAATATCTAAGAAATGAACGTTGTCCTCAGTCAGTGATACTTCATCTATTGAAGACCTTGAGAACGCTTCCTTTATTTAAAAAAAAAACAAAACTTATTTTAGCAAAATCATCAAAAATTACTCAGAGGACTGCTGTATTTCATATGGCTCAAAAATAATTTCACTTTCATGTGCATTTATGGGTGTGTGTGTGTGTTTGGCACAGAGTAAAACACCTCCACATACAGCTGTTTATTTGTGCAGGAGTGACCCAAGGCTTCACGACACAATTAAAGACTAATTTCCTCTTTCTACATCTCTTTCCCCTCAGTTCCAACTCCTTTTCCACCTGGAAACCAAAAACTCTTTGGCTATTAAATCTCTGCCCCTTTTAAAACAGGAAAGGCTCTGATCTCAATGATTTAGGATTAAATACATATTCACTGCAGAGTTGGAAAATACAAATAAACGAAAGGAGTAATTAAAAATCACTCAAACTCCACTTGCCAGAGATTACCGTCATTAACATTTTGGTGGGGGCAGGGCACCTGGCTGGCTCAACCAGAAAAGCATGTGGCTCTTGATCTGGGGGTCATGAGTTCAAGTCCCACGTTGGGTGTAGAGATTACTTAAATACATTAACTTAAAAAACAAAACAAGGAGCGCCTGGGTGGCTCAGTTGGTTAAGCAACCGCCTTTGGCTCAGGTCATGATCCCGGGGTCCTGGGATCGAGCCCCACATCGGGCTCCCTGCTCAGTGGGGAGTCTGCTTCTCCCTCTGCCTCTACCTGCCACTCCCCCTGCTTGTGCTCCCTCTCTCTTTCTCTCTCTGTGTCAAATAAATAAATAAAATCTTTAAAACAAACAAACAAACAAAACAAAACATTTTGGTGGATTTTTTTCAGACATTTTTCTCTGAGGTTTTACATATATATGTAACCTACTTTTTCACTTATAGTATATCTTATTGTTCCACATCAACAAATCTTATATAGCATGTATGATTAAATTATTTATTTATTTATTTTTAAGTTTGCCCTTTCAACAGAACAGAGAATAACTGGAACAGGGAGAAACTTGAGACAAAGAACCAGAAAGGAGAATTTTGCAATGCTCTGAGTAAGACTTTATGGAGGCTGAAGTTTAGCCAGTGACAAAGGGAGAGGAGAAGACTGATTTAGGATAAAGAATCAATAGGCTTGTTGATGGCTTGGGGAGTAAAGAGAGAGGAGTCAGGAATGATGCCCAGGATTCTTCCTTGGGGGCCTGGGCCTAGGGAAAGCAGAGTTAGGCATTAGGGGTGAGCAGAATATAAAATAGTAAGTTCAGTTCTGGACACTTAAGTCAGGATTTTTCTGACTACCATAACAGAACACCCAACTGACATGGGCTTAAATAAAGAGAAGTTTATTTTCCCTTCAAAACAGAAGGTCTGGAGACAGGTGATTCCAGGGTTGATGCAGGGGCCCAACAGTGGCATGAAGGGCCGAGGCTCTTGCAGTATTTCTGCTCTAACACCGTATAACAGTCATATATTAAGGTGGCTACATCATTCAATATACTACCATCTCCCTCGCATAAGACTGTCCTGTGAGAGGCTATCAGAAGTCTGACTTGGCTTTCAAACCATGATTCATCCCTAGGCTGGTAGGGTTCTGTTGTCAAGGAAGAATGGAGGGTGCCTGCTGGGTAGGCATCCAGCAGGGTCTGCCCCAGCTTTGTGAACTTTGTGATCTCTAAGACACCCAAAAGGAGCTACCAATATGCTGTCTGAAGCCTTGCCCAGAGAACTGCAGCTGAGCCGTAGAGCCAGAGAGGAAGTCATGGAGTTGTGGACATGGGTGCAACTGCCTAAGAAGAATGTGATGAGGACAGAGGCAAGCCTGAGGGGCAACACTAAAGGGGGCAGGGCAGAAAAATGAACCTAAGCACGAGCCTAGGGAAAAAAAAAAAGAGTGTATAATGCAAGGAAGAAAGAAAACCAGGAGAGACTATTATCATGGGAATGCACAGGAGAGTTGCTTTTTTTTTTTTTTTAGCTTTTTGAGGAAAAGGAAGCTATTAACAGTGTCAGATGCTGCAGAGAGACCAAGTAAGTGAACAGTGTACTCTGGATGTGGCAATTAGAGTTACTGGTACTTTGGCAAGAGTAACTTGATAAGAGCAGAGGCTAGATCATAGAGGAATGAGGAGTGACCAGAGAAGAGGAAACCAGAAATGGCTAGTCTAGGCTTCTGTCTATAAAAAAAAAATACAGAATAGTCACTGGAAAGGGAATCACTGTGTAGGATGTAATGTTTTTCTTAATATTAGGAGAGATTTGGGACTACTGGGTGGCTCAGTCATTTAAGCGACTGACTCTTGATTTTGGCTCCGGTCATGATCCCAGGGTCCTGGGATGGAGCCCCACGTTGGGCTCCCTGCTCAGTGGGGAGCCTGCTTCTCCCTCTCCCTCTGTCCCCCGGTTCATGCTCTCTCTCTCTCACTCTATCTCAAATAAATAAATAAAATCTTAAAAAAAAAAAGATGACAGAGGGGCAGAGAACTGTAAAGCTATGTAGACACATCTCAAAAGGGGAGAGGTTGGGACAAGATTGAATGGGAAAAGTCTAGAAGTGGCAGCAAGGAGCTTGAAGAATGCCAACAGCACTTCCGGAAAGTAAGCAAATTCTATTTAAGATGACTGCAAGCAAAACAGTGTCCTGCAGAAGAGCTGTGTTTTACTAAGGCAGAGATGGAGCAAAGTGGTTGAGGATGCAGTGGACTTTGATTATAAAAAAGACATGGATCCTAAGAAACACAGGGGAAAGGGCTAGAGGAGAAGTCATCAGGAGAGTTGAGAGACGGCAGAGACAAGGACATGCCAAACTGCGTAGGAAGGATGATGACCAGAAGCAGAGGGCTGGTGATAGCTTACAGAGATGGTGGGAATGACTGGCATCCATGCTCCTGAGGAATGCCAGTGTAGGTTCAGCAGTCTGGTCATCTTTTCTCACAGAATGTTAGAGAGACGTTATCATAGCAGATATATGAAGAGATGGGCACCATGTCTACAAAGGTCCTGTACCTCCTAACAGTAAAAAGAAAGCATCCTATCTTTGGAAAAGAGTATGTGGGGCTGGCTACTACATAATAAATGTCCTAATAAAGAGGGTCTCTTAAGTTTTAGCCTAGGACCTAAAAACACAGTTTTTGGTTCTAACAGCCGCCCCTCTCCTCCATTCACTCAACTCACATTACGGAGCTCATACCACATGCCAGCATGTGACTTTTTTTTTTTAATTAACGTAAGATCATCCATACCTTTAAAGAGTTAATAATCTCTGGAAATATGTATTCTGAGTTCCGAAAAACTGAATTTGAAATAAAATTAAAAGTATGCTTCTCAAATGTGAATATGCATACAAATAACCTCAGGATCGTATTGAAATGCAGATTCTGATTCAGTAGGTCTGATTCAATGGAGCCTGAGATTTTACATTTCTTTTTTTTTTATTCTTATGTTAATCCCCATACATTACATCATTAGTTTTAGATGTAGTGTTCCATGATTCATTGTTTGTGCATAACACCCAGTGCTCCATGCAGAATGTGCCCTCCTCAATACCCACCACCAGGCTAACCCATTCTCCCACCCCCCTCCCCTCTAGAACCCTCAGTTTGTTTTTCAGAGTCCATCACCTCTCATGGTTCTTCTACTTCTCTGATTTCCCCCGCTTCATTCTTCCCCTCCCGCTACCTTCTTCTTCTTTTTTTTCTTAACATATATTGCATTATTTGTTTCAGAGGTACAGATCTGAGATTCAACAGTCTTGCACAATTCACAGCGTTTACCAGAGCACATACCCTCCCCAGTGTCTATCACCCAGTCACCCCATCCCTCCCACCCCACCCCCCCACTCCGAGATTTTACATTTCTAACAAGTTTCCAGGTGATGCTGATGTTGCTGGTCCATAGGCCACACTTGGATTATCAAGGAGCTAAAGACTCTAGCAAAAAGATTCCTTGCTTTAACTTTTCTATTTATACCTCTTTTCCTTGCTAATTCTCCTATCCATGCATTTTTCTAATAAAAACGTGGGGAGGGGGGGCGCCTGGGTGGCTCAGTTGGATAAGCGACTGCCTTCGGCTCAGGTCATGATCCTGGAGTCCCTGGATCGAGTCCCGCATCGGGCTCCCTGCTCAGCGGGGAGTCTGCTTCTCCCTCTGACCCTCCTCCCTCTCATGCTCTGTCTCTATCTCATTCTCTCTCTCAAATAAATAAATAAAATCTTAAAAAAAAAAAAAAAAACGTGGGGAGGGGGTAGAAAACCTCACAAAGGGCTTTTTCTCCCAAGCAACTATTAGCTATACCCACTGCTTTCGTGAACATGTCAAACATCTATCTCATGTGATTAAATACTTCTGTGGAACCTCTAATATTTCAAACAGGGCACCTAGATATTCAGTAAAAGAATAAGACTGGGAACAGCAATTAATTCTAGTTATGCCATATGGCAGTATAGAACACCGGCTGGAACCTGAGAACTCAATTTCACAAGAGCCTTACTTATTCTGAATTTTAATCATTGTAGGATCAGCAAACATATATGCCTACCAACCTGCTCCACTTACACAAAATTCTAAAGAATAATCACACTGCACACTCAAAAATGATTGGTTTTTCCCACATGGACTTAAAATTTCTCTCCTATCGGATTCTCAAAATAAAGTAGCTGCTGACAGCTCCAATTTAATCTCCCTGTTAAATAAAATCTTCAAATAGTTCTCCTTTTAATGACTAGAATCACTGGCTTTTCATTTCATCATCAGCTCACAAATTTGCACAAGTATAATTATTTCTGGTTCTGGATTCCCCAGTCCTGGGGTTGGTTCAGGTGCTGGCTTCCCAACCCGGTGGACTCCTTCCATCAAGCCTGTCACTGCTGAGACACCTATTACACCATACACTCTCCATTTCACCTCTCTCCAGGATGGAGACATTATCATTTTCAACACATACTCCATCCCCTGTCCTCTTAGAGCTAAGATACTTTCATCTCCTGTACATCTAATAATTTCAACATAAGGACAGAAAAATCAGTTCTTGTTCTGTGAACTTTTGTCTCCAGCGCTTGAGAGACTATCCTAATATCCCCTGAACATGTTTTAGTGATAACATTTACTGCACTAGGGCCAAAATGATTTTCTGCCATTTTCAATTCTAGTTCAATAAAAGAATAAGAGCTTTGTTTCTAACCTCTGTCATTTTTAATACCATAAAGTGATTTTAAAAATGTAAAATTGAGTTCCATTTCCTACTGGACTACCAATCTCATATTAGCTTTCCTTTTATCAAATTTATGAGAAAAGTCAGAAATTGCCTTTCCTTAAAAAAAATAAAAATTTCAGGATCTCCTGGGCAGAATGTTTGAATTGAATTTTAGCACTCCATAATTGCTGGCCTAGAAGTTTTAAAGAAGTATAAAAGTTAGCTACTTATATCAGGAATAACAAACTGGAGGATTATCCTTTAGTTCACTTAAAGTAACAAAAATAATAAGGTTATTCCTAGAAAATCACCATCTTTAAAAACCCCAAATATGTTTATTACATTTCCAGATTGAGGAAGTCTATGGTTTTCTGAAACCACAGTGAATGAAATCCGTGGTTTCTGAAATGCAAAGTCAAACAAAAAATATTTTTGCAACTTTATATTATGAAAATTTTCTAATATGCATAAAAATGGAAAGAACTCCATATATACCTACAGCATAGCCTCTATAATTCACATTTTGTTGTATTTGCTTTGTCACATATCCATCCATCCATCCATCCATGCATCTATCCACTCATCCATCCATCTACCCATCCATCTTTCTTTTGATGCATTCCAAAATAAATTAGTATACATTATACATGAGTTTACTCCCTCCATAACCATTTTAGTATGCATATATAATTGACTAAACTTCAGTATTTGTTATGGTTCTTTTAAACCAATAATCTTTTGAAAGATGCCAATTCATTTTTTGTAATGGCTTAGCTAAGTAAACAACTAAATACAAATTCTAAATCCTAATCTTATATTAATTCTATTAATTTGAGTAATTTCTTATATCCCAGTTCTCTCACCAACAAAGGCACAAGGACACTTGATAGACATGGTAAAAGGTGTCAGTTACCAAACTGCAAAATGGACCTTGTGGATTATGGCAGAATTCACAAATGAGAGAGACACTCACAGATATAACTTAGAGAAATAGCGAACTGGAGATTATGAGAACATAGAGTTTTCTGTAAATCATAATGAAAACCTCAACAAGGCTCACAAACTTAAGAGGGAGCTTGAGTTTGAGCATTAAATAATAATGCATCTTATATAAACCACATTGTAGCCACAATACAACAATCTGAAGCTGGACTTTTGAAGACTAGGTCACTCCAGAAATAAATTTGGCAGCAAAGTACTAGCACCAAATTGGAGTTTTCTTGGCTTTGCAAAGCCGTGTTGTTACTGATTTGTAAACTCCCTAATAACTGACTACAGTTAGAGCTGCCATAGGGAGAGCTGCCCGTCCTTTATGAGCTGTTTGTTCCCCTACACTGATCTTCCTTTTTTTTTTCTCTTTCAGAGGATTGGCCCTGGAAGGGGCATCCTTTGAAGCCTGAAGAATCAAAGCTATTGCAAAGCACTGCTGAGAGTTTTGAAAGAAATATGAAGAAACTACATTGGACCTGGGGCGATAGGCTGAGATCCTCCCAAACAGGTCAGCAGTTGGTCTATAAAATATTCCCATTGCCAAGGAGGCAGTGACATCTTGTGTAAATCAAAAACTAAAACCCTAAGATATCTCATTTCCATTTTAAATGCATGGGGGTTAAATATGGATATCTAGCACTCGAGAAGATCCTGGGGGATTGATTCCCCCCCACCCCCACCCCGTCTTCTCTGAGCCCTTTGCTGAGCGTGATAAGTAGGACCGCATTTCATTATCAACCCTGCTAGCACTGCACTTCGGGGAGACTAGATGAGGCTACACAGTGGGGGAGAAGATCCGGCTTCCAAAGAAGAAATGATTCACATGGTGCAATTATAAAAACCCACTTTAGGCCCAACTCATTTTCAACAGAATCGTGAAATAAAATAAAATCCCAAGGAAATGAAATTTCCTGCATCATTTTCCAAATTAAAAAAAAAAAATCACAGCAACACCATAAAAGAAATCAAATAGAGGTGTCAAACTTTGGTTGGTAATGTTTTTATTTTTGTAACATTTAGAAAAAAAATAATTCCAAAAAACATGTTGCGGGGAGGCAACTTCAAAAGAAAACATAAGATCATCGTTAGGGCTATCTTCAATTGAATCAGTCAGCATTACAGAAATAACATCAGAACGAAGAGTTTGGCTCCTGACAGCTGACCCAGTGCTCTTATATCTCTCTCCCCTTTGCTCTAGTTTCACGAAGTGGATACAGGGTGGGTCTATACCCGAAATAAGAGAAAACAAGCAAATTAGAGAAAACCACAATCAGGAAGGCTCCACACCACAAGGTCCCTGGAAATCCACAAATAGATGAATACTGGGAGGCATTTTTTTTTTCCAGTGGCTTTCTATAAGCAGAGAAAATAGTGCAGTGCTGGAATAAAAGACTAGCTCCAGATAGAATGAAACTTAAAATCAAGGCCAAAACAATGGTGTGGTAAAATGAAGACAGTGATTTCATACAAATGATCTTTTCACACAAGGCATGAATTAAGAACCTCTATTTATAGACAAATAGACAAGCTTCCTGTATTAAAAAATTGACACAGGATTTTCTGAGACCTTTCAAGACAAATCCATATTGAGTAGATAATAGGAATGTGCCCAAGCGATAACAATGGCTGTAATTCTATCAGGAGTAAAGCAAATTTCAGTGACCTAACCACATGGCTAAAGAGTGTGCTCAGCTTCCTATTCTAGTGGGTTAGTCCAACCTGAAGGGTGCAAGCTCAGTCACTTGCCTGCCTCCTAGGTCACATTTCAAAATTCCTTTCACTCTTGATAGACCATATTATTCTGTTTAAAGAGATCAGTACTTGGAATTTTTAATAAAATTTATTCATCCATGTTTTAAATGCTTTTTAAAAAACCTACCTATTACTTAGCATGAAAAAATACTAAAATATTATTATATATCAGAATTACTTATATAAAATATTTTATAGGATACTCAAAGGGAGAAGCTTCTGCCCACTAACATCACCACAATAACCCAGTGTAAAAGAAAAAAATGGATCAATTTAATCTTGGATCTGGCACCAAACCCAAAATAGCCTTACAAGTGATAATCATCATCATAACATTAAAAGGCAAGTTATACATTTCAAGGTTGCTTGGGAAGAGCAGACTTGCTAGGAAACAACACATAATAAGATGATCTTCCTTTCCAGGTTAAGCCAAGAGACCAGAAGTGGGGGATATCATATCAGTCTCACCTAGCATTTCAGAGTCAAAGAACACTAAATATAACCCCTCACTGTCAGATAAGTATATCCCCAAAAATCTTTTAACACAGTTGTGAAATCTCAACATACATTCACTGAATAACAGAACACTAGTACAGGAATTTGGCATATAATTGATTGGTGATAGCCCTGAATTTGTTGCGGGGTTGTTTCCTTTCTTGGTTTAAGGATGGAAAACAGGGATAAGACTGAGAAAGGAAGAAATGAATTATTAACCTTCAAGATATGGTCAAATTATTGCTATAACTTTGGAGCCTTTTCAGAGCCATTGAAACTTAGATGGATTGTACAAGTATCTCCTCCTCTTTCTTTTTCTGAGTTGGCAATGAAACTCCAGTGTAGGTAGCAAAATGAAACATCAGAAAGATATTATGAGCAAATAACTAAAATCACAAGTAACACAAATGCATTAAATAATAGCACATTATACCTTAGTTCTCTTCAAGCATGCTTCATTTGAGTGTGTTTTCTTTTGGAGTATTTAAGCTCAATAACCAGCACTTATGAAAGGTCAAACTTTCTATGTAATTAATGGTAATGATATTTACAGTATACTATTTTGAAACTCTTCTAAGAGTCGTGTCAGATTAAATTTTCATCTCTCTTCCTATAAAACAAAGACATCTGATGATACTCTTTTTTTAAAAAGATTTATTTATTTATTTTAGAGAGAGCGGGGGGGAGGGGGAGGGGGAGAGAAAGCATCTCAAGCAGACCCCCCCCCACTGAGCACAGAGCCCGACATAGGGCTCGACATGGGGCTCAATCTCACAACCCAGAGATCATGACCTGAGCCGAAATCAAGAGTTGGACGCTCAACTGACTGAGCCACCCAGGTGTCCCTGATGATACATTCCTAAGCTAAATCCTGCTTTAAAGTTAAATCCGTATTAAACTGGAAAGAAAAGCTTGAACTTCCTAAAGAAAACTGAATTGCTTTTATATTTGTATTAAAGTATCATGTTTCATGCAGAGCTATACACTAGCCACCCACAATGAGACACGTTCAAGATACTCTTTCAGCCTGTACATTAAACGTCCTGGGTTTTGTGCCATAATCCTGTTACAGAAAGTTATTTCTTGATTTCTTTCCCTTTCAATATGCTATAAATCTACCTGTCTCTTTTGGAGCTCCTTTAAGTTTCACAGAAGGAAACAATACTCCAAGTTTGTTTCCATTGGCTCTGACCTTCACTTCCAACAGTGAGCATAAACGACCAGTTGTTCCAAAACAGGCCATCAAGAAAGAATATATCCCTAACTCAGTAATAAAAATATTCTATTTTCTTCATTCCTTCCCCCACTCTCAAGGTATTCTTGCTGTCAGATGGTCTCCACTGAATCAAACTTTTAAGAAATGCTCAACTGTTTCTGCAAATGCTTGAGGCGGCCGTCAAGCGTCGAAGTGCATCTCCTGTCTGCTTCATTCCAGGTGTCCCACATCTGGCGCTGATCCTGCAGTGACCACCATAATAAAACAGGAGGAGCCTGTGCCTGGCCTTCATCCTAATCATTCTCTAAAGAGCTCAATGAAAACTTGGACTCAGAATGCGAAAGCTGTTAGATTTTAGGGAGAAGGTTTAAGTGAGACAGTTGGAAGAAGAACAATGCATATCACAGCTCAGGACATGGAATACCACAAAACAGCTTCACTTCCTTGGAATCACAGGAATTAGTACTTTTTTTTTTTTTTGTCTTACATGGAATACATTGTCCTTCATTGGTGATACATGAAAGCCAAAAAAAAAAAAATAGTGTGTAGATAGAGATACAGATACAATTTTTGTTTGTTTTCTAAGTCTGGGAGGAAAGAGAACAGCTAAGCTACTTGTACTGAGAAACAGATAAGCACTTGGAGGACATCCATGAGTCTTGACACATCTCTCATTTCCTGGGGCTGGTCACACTAAACAACAGAAAGGTGGCAAATGGCACATTATAACAGCTATGATGGAGTCAGACACTTTGACTTATGGCAATTCCATAGCCGTGGCAAACACCACTGAATTCTGAGTCACCATAAAAATTAGGGCCAAGCCTCTAGAGTTTACCAAGAATCAGAGGCAGAGTTATTTTCACTACTCTCTACCCTTTTCATTCTCAAGCAGCTCAACTTGAGGAAAGAATTAGAGGAACTGAAGCAAGAAAACAACAAAGATAGAGTGGAAAGTTGTGTGTATGTGTGTGTGTGGGGGGAAATATATATGTGTGTGTGTGAGTATACATAGTATTTATATCTACTGAGTGGCTTTCTCAGATTTCCTGCTTGAGGTTTTTGTTTTGTTTTGTTTTTTAAAGATTTTATTTATCTATTTGACAGAGGGAGAGAGACAGTGAGAGAGGGAACACAAGCAGGGGGAGTGGGAAAGGGAGAAGCAGGCTCCCCACCGAGCAAGGACCCCGATGTGGGGCTCGATCCCAGGACCCCGGGACCATGACCTGAGCTGAAGGCAGACGCTTAACAACTGAGCCACCCAGGCGCCCTCCTGCTTGAGGTTTCTTATCCACCTTCAAGTAAGCCCTGAAGTGTCAAATCATAATTTTAGATAGGTTCCTATCCCCCAAAATGTACCAAACCCTAAAATATCCTCGCTTTAATATGACTAAAGATACAACTTTTTAAACAACTTTCAGTGGTTCTTTCCATGTTACACGGCAACTTGCCATATACATTTAACTCTCAAGTTTGATGATTTCCAAATTTCTTTTCACACCTGGCTTTTTGGCATGAGATAAAATGCCATACAGCAAGAGTAAATGTGGCGGTATTGTACAAGCTTTCGGTATCAATACATAGAGTATATAATTTGACCAGCCATAAACAGGACTATAGAAGCAACATGGCTGAAGAAGAACATTCAGTAAAACAAGGGTTACATTAACAGGATGATGATTGAATGGGTGGATGTAAGACAATTTCGAACAGCTTGCCAAAGGAAAGCCTCATTTTTCCATTTTCTGGTACAGTATTTAATTTCTGGCTCCTCATTTCCTCTGTGATCTGATAATTATGAAATTCTAAATAAAGTGTCATCTTTCTTGCAACAAATCAATGAACAGAAAGCTCCCATCAGATGTTTCCTAAAGCTCCTGCTGATTATTTCCTGAATTCTATCCCACAAACCACACAGCAAGTTCTTTGAGAACAAGGAACCCTCTCCACCCATAACAAATACAGCTCTTTTCTGTGTGCATGGGTGTGTGTGTGCATTAAAAAGGAGGATTAAGAAATAATATGCAATTGATAACAATGAGTTACCACAAAATCACCTTTTATTACCAATTTCAGATTGAAATTTAGCCCCTCCAAACACTGTGGTACAAATATGGGAAAGGAGAATTCCTCCTCATTGTATATATTTGTTCATAAAGATGCAGTAACATTTTTTTTGCATTCCTTATCACAAATTTATACCAATAGCACCACCATTACACAATTATATTTTGGGCATCCCTCTTCCCTATCCTACAATTTGAAATAATGCCACCTTTATTCCTCAGGCAATCCTTATAATAATCCTGTAATACAAAGGTCAACTCATGAAAATAAATTCTATGGGTTACTAATGAAGGCTTCAGATACACAAGTAAGTCTTAACTTATCTACTGATAAAGTAACATTATGGAGAAGTTTGTTTTGAACACTCTTCCAGCATACCAAAAATTATAGATATTCTCACTTTTGCAAAAAGCTCCTATCTTCTGCATTCTGTTTCTTTCAATTATTCAGGGCAACCCAGGCTGATAATTACACAGTCTCCAGTTGCTGAGTAAAAGTGATGCTTAATTAGCCAGCAGGAAAGATCGATTAAGATCCAGCAGGGCATCTTGTGAGGTTCTCTCACATTTCTGGAGGGAATAGATTCTGACTGTGCCCTTCCAAAGGAGAAAATTCCCTGCTTCTAAGGAGTTTCAGCGAGGTTTCTAAAGTAGATGCTCAGATCAGTCAGGCACACAAATTAAATCCTAGTCATAACCCTACAGATGTTCTCTCTTTTCTAAGAGTGCTTAGTTCAAACATTCTGAACCACATTGCCATAGGGTTGAGAAAGCTTAAAATAACACTCAACTGATCCCCAATTCTCGTTCAGTTACCATATCTCAAGCAAAAAGTGGCCAGGAAATATATTATAAAAGAAAATTTTTATTTTTTTCTCCCCCTAGAAAGTATATGTATCTGCCAGATGCTCTCATTCTAAAAGGCACAAATTAGGTCAGGACCTCTTATTTTAAAAAGTCAATGAGTATGATACTCCAAACCAGTCTGAGACTAAAACATTCCAATATGGTCAAAGAATCAACTGGATAAGTCTGGTTTAAGTTTTCTATTAGGGAAGGAGTTGTGGAAGTAAAATCAGAACCAAAAATTATAACAAAAATCAATTATCTCTAACTGCCTAACATCTTCCCTTTGGTAGTTTGGACAAGCATAAATGTTTAGCTTTACACATTTTGCAAAAGCATTCAATAAAAATGAACATAACAATCTAAAGCTAAAAGCAGATTCATTATCGTAAGATACATAATGATGAAAGTATTTTTATTTTGGTAAGCTAGCTACATTAACCATGCCTCCCTACCTCCAATTCAACTCAGTAAAAATTTATTAAGCCTCTGTCAAGTATAAAAAACTATGGTAAGTGTGTCCTACATGGTTAATTGATACACTATGAAAGTAGATTTTACTATGAATTGTTTCAAAGCTGACAAGAAATGGACCCAGTTTATACAAACCTAGTTTTGACTTGTTGGAAGCCCCGTAGAATATGGTCTCTGTGGTCCCTCGCAGTAGCACTGAGATTCTCATTCCGCAAACCTTCCCCCAAGAACTCCTCAGCATCTAAAAGAAAAGGAAAGTTGATCAACACAAAAGAAGTATTAAGGGCAAAATAGGAAAATCTGAAGGATTAAGAAATAGGTATTATTTTCTCTTTAAAAACTTTAAAGTTGCAAAGCCATGTGAATATACTTAATACCACAGAACTGTATACTTACTAATGGTTAAAACAGTAAGTTTTATGTTATGTATATTTTACCTGAATAAGAAATGAATAAAGCTTTAATATGACTATAAGTGATGCCTTCTGATGATCCAAGACCTTGCTACAATTTGGAATGCTACTGCATTTATTAATCACAAAAAATAACTATTTTCTAAACCATTTCAAAGGAACATGGAAATATTAATTATCTCTGATGGCAGAGGATGGACTGTCAATTTCCTAAACCTATAAATATTACAAACCAGTCATAGAAGGTCACAGGCCAACAGAAGTGAGAAAGAAACACCAGTAAATAGAGCTGAAATTAAAAATAGAGCTGAACTACAAAATCAGGAACAAAAAGGGCAGGCATTCAAAGAAGAAAAATTAATTGGCAAATACATCATCAATGAAAATGACAATGCAACCAAGTGAAGGAACTCACATGGAAAAGAAAAATGTGTCCAAGAGAAGGAAACTGCAATTAATGTGAACATACATTATAAAATAGGGACATGATAGAAATACATAATATGAAACAAATCATGTTATGTTGAAAGAAATGGGGGGGCATCTAGATACTTTCAAAGACAAAGTACAGGGACACCTGGGTGGCTCAGTCGTTAAGCGTCTGCCTTCGGCTCAGGTCATGATCCTGGGGTCCTGGGATCGAGCCCCACATCGGGCTCCCTGCTCCGCGGGAAGCCTGCTTCTCCCTCTCCCACTCCCCCTGCTTGTGTTCCCTCTCTCACTGTGTCTCTCTCTGTCTGTCAAATAAATAAAATTTAAAAAAAAAAAGACAAAGTACATTGATAATGATTACAATTGCCAGATATACCAGCTACATACTTCACTATGCAAAAAAGGGTTATCATCCCTACAAAGTATATAAATGACACAGTTAAAATTTCCCACCTCCAAAAGCAGTGCCTGCCATACACAACTGTGTCACATATGCTATCAAAATAATGTTATGAATTTATACAGTTGGGTTACATAAGCATGGTTAAAAATTTGATTTACATTCATACCATTCAACACCACCAAAACAACAAAATCTAGATAGCCATCACCAGTGCTTTTGATGAGGTATAAAGTTTTGGAAATTAAAAATTTCATGGAGGGCCACCATCAACTTCCAAGGCTTACATCATGTTTCTTGCATTTGTCATTTAATGGGTTCCTTGAAGGCTAAAGAATGAGGAGATGGGAAGTTGAATTAAAAGATAAAAATAAATGCTACCCAAAATTCAATGAATGTAATAATACACCTAATAATAAAGGACAAGGACCACATGATCATCTCAATAGAGGCAAAAAAAGCATTTGACAAAATTCAAGATAATAAATACTCAACAAACTAGGAAGAGAAGGAAACTCCCTCAGCCTGATAAAGAGCGCTACAAGAAAACCCCACAGCTAACATCATACTTAATGGTCAAAGACTGATTCTTTCCCTCTGTTCCTAAGATCAGAAATAAAATAAGGATATCTGCTCTCACCATGTATACTCAGTCAGGGCAACTGCACAAGAAAATGAAATTAAAATAGTCGAGATTAGAAAGGAAGAAGTGAAACTATCTCTACTTGAAGATTACATGATCTTGTATAAAGAAAACTCTAAGGAACCCACTAAACAACTACTAGAACTAATAAACAAATTCAGTAAGTTTGCAAGATACCAGATTAATAAACAAAAACTATCTTTCTATAGAGTAGCAATGAACAAAACAAAAATGAAATTAGAAAAATTCCACTTAGGATAGCATAAAACAGGGGCACCTGGGTGGCTCAATCGTTAAGCGTCTGCCTTCGGCTCAGGTCATGATCCCAGGGTCCTGGGATCGAGCCCCGCATCGGGCTCCCTGCTCAGTGGGAAGCCTGCTTCTCCCTCTCCCACTCCCCCTGCTTGTGTTCCCTCTCTCGCTGTGTCTCTCTCTGTCAAATAAATAAATAAAATCTTTAAAAAAAAAAAAAAGATAGCATGAAACAGAATTAAATACTTAGAAATAAATTTAACAGAAGCAGTGCAAGACTTAAACTCTGAAAATAGCAAAAAAAATTGTTGAAAAAAATTGAAGATCTAAACAAATGGAAAGACATCCATGTTCATAGACAAAAAGACTTACTATTGTTAAGATGGCAATATTCCCCAAACTGATCTAAAGATTTAATGGAATCCCTATAAAAATCTCAATTGGCTTTTTTGCAGAAATTGATAAACTAATCCTAAAATTCATTTGAAAACTCAAGGGACCCAGAATAGCCAGAACAATTTTGAAAAAGAAGAACAATGCTGGAGGATTCACATTTTCTTTTTTCTAAGATTTTATTTATTTGAGAGAGAGAGCGGGTGAGAGAGCGACAGCACAAGCGGGGGTGGGGGAGAGAAGGATAGAGGGAGAGGGAGAAGCAGACTCCCTGCTGAGCAGGGAGCCCAATGAGGGGCTCAATCCCAGGACCCCGGGATCATGACCTGAGCGGAAGGCAGACGCTTAACTGACTGAGCCACCCAGGCGCTCCAGGATTCACATTTTCTGATTTCAAAACTTACTACAAAATTATAGTAATCAAGACAATACAGTACCAGCATAAAGACAGACACATAAATCAAAGGAATAAAACTGAAACTTCAGAAATAGGCCTTCACATTTATAGTCAATAAATTTTTGACAAGGATGCCAAGACAATTCAATAGGAAAAAAAATAGTTTTTTCAACAAATGGTGCTGGAACTACTGAATATCCACATATAAAAAACTGAAGTTGGATCCCTACCTCACACAGTACACAAAAACTAATGCAAAATGCATCAAAGACCTAAATGTAAAATGTGAAACTATAAAATTCCTAGAAGAGAACAAGCATAAATCCTTGTGACCTTGCATTAGGTAATATTTCCAAAATTAGGTAAGTGTCTTATATGTGATCCCAAAAGAACAAGCAACAAAAGAAAAAATAAATTGGACATCAAAAAATTAAAAACTTGTGCTTCAAAGGATGTCATCAAGAAAATGAAAAGACAACCCACAGGAGAAAATTGCAAATCATACAGCTGATAAGAGACTTATACGTAGAATATATAGAGAACTCTTACAACTCAACAATAAAAAAACAAACAATTCAATTTTAAAATGAGCAAAGGATCTGAACAGACATTTACCCAAAGAGAATATACAAATGGCCAATAAGCACATGAGAGGATGCTCAACATCAGTTGTCATCAGGGAAATGCAAACCCAAACCACAATGAGATACCACTTCACACTCCTTAGGATGGCTACAGTCAAAAATATGGACAAAAATGAATGCTGTAGAAATTGGGACCCTCATATTTTATTGCTGGGAATGTAAAATGGTGTCGCTGCTTTGTAAAACAGTCTTGCGGTTCCTCAAAAGGCTAAACAGAAAGTTACCATATGACCCAGTAATTCTACTACTAGATATATACCCAAGAGAAATGAAAACAAATATTCATAGCATTATTCTTAATAGCCAGTATGTTCTCTCTCACTTGGGAAAGAACACAAGTGTCCATCAACTGATGAATGGACAAATAAAATGTGATATATCTATACAATGGAATATTATTCACCAATAAAAAGAAATGAAGGGCGCCTGGGTGGCTCAGTTGGTTAAGCGACTGCCTTCGGCTCAGGTCATGATCCTGGAGTCCCGGGATCGAGTCCCGCATCCGGCTCCCTGCTCCTCAGGGAGTCTGCTTCTCCCTCTGACCCTCCTCCCTCTCATGCTCTCTGTCTCTCATTCTCTCTCTCTCAAATAAATAAATAAAATCTTTAAAAAAAAAAAAAAGAAATGAAATATTGATACATGCTACAATATGGGTGAATCTCTGAAATTGTTATGGTAAGTGAAAGAAACTAGTCATAGGACCACATATTGTATAAATCAATTTACATGAAATATACAGAATAGGCAAATCTATAGAAACAGAAAGTAGATTAGTGGATGCCTACAGCTGCAGGAAGGAGGGGGACTGGGGAGTGAAGGCTAAGGAGTTCAAGTTTTCTTTTGGGATGATGAAAATGTTCTAAAATTTATTGTGGTGATAACTGCACAATTCTGTGAGTATACTAAAAGCCATTGAATTGTACGCTTTAAAGGGTAGGTTGAATGATATATGAACTATATCTCAATGAAGTTGTTAAAAATGAAAGAAGGAAAGAGAGAGAGGGAGAAAGAAAGAAAAGAGAAGAGAAGAAAAAAGGAAGGAAGGGAGGGAGGGAGGGAGAAAGGAAGGACAAACAATATCTGTACATACCTTTCTGAACTTTCAAAATTGAAGGAAAATGAAAACATCCCTCAAGGACTCAGACAAAAAAAAAATAAGTTTTTTACAAAACAACAGAGTCAAAATGGCCTCTCCACAAAATAAGCATCAGAAGATGAAAGTTTTACAGAGTTTTAAAGGAAAAATTCTGTGTTCAAGAATAAAATAAAACCAGAACTTAATATTAAAAAGAGTAAACAAACCCCTCCACACCTAGACATTGAAAACACACTCCTACACGTCATGGGTCAGAGAGGAAACGCAAAACGACAATTTCAACCTACTGAGAAAATAGCCTGAATAAAATATTGTAGGATGTAACCAGCATTGTACTGACAAATTCATAGACTTAAATGTTTCCACTATTAAATAAGAAAAAAGCACCAAACTCAAGAAATCAGAAAAGAGCAATAAAACAAGCCTATGGAAAATAGGAAGAAGGAAACAATAAAGATAAAAGCAGAATTAATAAGTCAGAACAGTGGCTAACAGGGCTCTCTGGAGTCACAACCCTCTGATAAGGAAGAGAAAGAGCAGGGGCAGGTCAAATGAGAGGGACTCTGGGCAACTCCCTCCCTCCCCTATGCCTTAATCACAAGCACTTGGCTTTTATCTATTTATACACTGCAATCTCATGTGAGACTTTAATTTTGAAAAGGGTTCCATTGTACATCTTAGTGGTTAAAAACCACTGACCTTAAAAGCAGTGAAAAAAAAAATGTGTAAATGCTAAAGAAGTGTTTAACAGCTGGGAATTTTCAGAGGTGAGGGGGAAATCCAATAAGTTGAAAAAGCATTAGCATATATAATCAAGGAAAAGGGAAAGAAAGCACAAATATACAGAAATGAAGCAGACTAAAAGGGAGCAATAACAAACATAGGAATCTTAATAAGATAATGAAACATTTTATAAAGTTGGTGAGATTACAAGTTATTTTAATTTTCTTCTTTGTGCTTTTATGTAATCTGCCTTTTATGATATTAGGTATCATTTTTCCCCTTAGAAAGGTTATTTTCAAAAAGAAGGGCCTATGTAAACAAAATAAAATGCCATGCAAATAAATTTGAAAACTGCAGTGAAACAATTTCTGAGAAAAATACAGATTTCTAAAACTGAATTGAGAAATGGAAAACCTGAATCCCAAACAAGCTAATAACCAGGGAAAAAGAAGAAAAGTTCGTCAAATTGTTAAAAAAAAAAAAAAAAGTTCAGATTCATATAGTTGTATAGATGTCTTTCAAACTTTTAAGTAATAAATCATTCTCATTCGACATAAATTATCTCAGTGCACAGAAGAGAATGCTTTTTTTTTTTTAATTTTTATTTATTTATTTGACAGAGAGAGACACAGCGAAAGAGGGAACCCAAGCAGGGGGAGAGGGAGAGGGAGAAGCAGACTCCCAGCTGAGCAGGGAGCCCGATGCAGGGCTCGATCCCAGGACCCTGGGATCATGACCTGAGCCGAAGGCAGACGCTTAACGACTGAGCTACCCAGGTACCCCGAGAATGCTTCTTAGGATTGAAGCTGCTATGGCTGCTTGCCCTCTGGCTGCTATGCCCCTGCTTGTGTGTGCTCTCTCTCTCTGACAAATAAATAAATAAAATCTTAAAAAAAAAAAAGAAGTGAATGCTTCTTTAATCATTTAGTAGTTTACTATACAAGTAGGTTGATAAATGGCAAAAACCTCACCTGATGATATTTATTATCTATTTGTGACAAAACTGTATGAAATAGAAGTAAAAGAATACCTTCTTAACCTAAGAGAGATATATATTACATTTATGCCTGAAAAACTAAAGTCATTATCATTAAAGAACGAGATTAGTTTGTCAACTACTCCCACTATTAATTAATATTGTTCTGGAGAAAAAGAAGCCTAAGAAGGAAAAAAATTGTCATTATGTGCAGATATTATAATCAAATATACACAAGCTTAAAACTATAAATTTGAAAAATTTTAGAAATTGTAAGAATTTCTTAGGGTGCCAGAAGGTAAGTATTTTAAAAATCAATAGCTTTTTGGGTATAACAGAATAACTTGTGTTGGACTAAATTTTGTACAGATAGGAATTGTCAACAAAATATTTAAAAACAACAATTTTAAGGCACCAAACAGTAGCCAAAAGCAGGCAGAAATTGACAGGAATTTGATCCCTGAAAGAAAGGAACTGCAGAGTGAAACTTGCATTTTTATAGCTTTTCATCTAAGGGTACATCCAGACCACATATGGTGGAAGTAGCTGAGGAGTACCCTCAGGCAAAGCTTCGTGGAATGTGGGACAACACCAAATGCCATTACTTTCATTACTTTCACTTTTTTGGTGTTCCAGAAGAGCAGAAAGAGAATGGGTCAAAAAAAAAAAAAAATCAGAAGAAATAAGAGCTAAAAATTTCCCAAGTTTGGTAAAAAATACCAATTACATATTCAAGAAGCTCAGTGATGTCAAGTAGGATAAATATAAAGAAAACTAAATGTAGGCACATTATAGTCATACTGCTGAAAACCAAAGATAAAGAGATAAATTTCAAAGAAGACAGAGAAAATGACCCATTACATATAGGAGAATAAGGATAGGAATAAGAGTGACTTTTCATCAAAAATAAAGGAGGCCAGAAGACACTGGAATGACACCTTTAAAGTGCAGAAAAGAAAAAGAAAAAAACCCTGTCAATCCAGAATTCTATATCCAGTGACAGCAGTCATCAAAATGTGAAGGCAAAATAAAGACATTTTCTATGATAAGTAAAAGAGGAGAAAATTTTTTGCTAGGAAACCTGCACTAAAAGAAATCTAAAGGATGGGGCGCCTAGGTGGCTCAGTTGGTTGGTGGCTCAGTTGGTTAAGCATCTGCCTTCAGCTCAGGTCATGATCCCAGGGTCCTGGGATAGAGCCCCGCATTGGGCTCTCTGCTCAGAGGGAAGCCTGCTTCTCCTTCTCTCACTCCCCCTGCTTGTGTTCCCTCTCTCGCTGTGTTTCTGTCAAATAAATAAATAAAATCTTTAAAAAAAAAAAGATAACTGACAATTTAAAGCACAGATAAATACTACATTTTGTAGTTTATAACATACGTGTTTGTAAAATATATGGCAACAATAGAATAGAGGATGGGGAGGTGGGTAAATGGAACCCATTTAGTGGTATAATATTAACTCTAAGTAGACTGTGACAAGTTTAGGATATTGTAATCACTGGAGTAAATGTAACAAACAAAAGAAAGAGGTACAGTTTTTATTTTTATTTATTTATTTTTTAAATTTTTATTTATTTATTTGACAGAGAGAGAGACAGCAAGACAGGGAATACAAGCAGGGGGAGTGGGAGAGGGAGAAGCAGGCTTCCTGACAAGCAGAGAACCCAATCCGGGACCCTGGGATCATGACCTGAGCCGAAGGCAGACGCTTAATGACTGAGCCACCCAGCTGCCCTGAGGTACAGTTTTTAAAAATAGAGAAATTAAAATGGAATACTAAAAAGCATTTGATTAATTTTTAACAAGGCAAGTGTAACTAAAAAATGTGACAATTGGAAAAAGTAAATGGTAGACCCTAAATCCACTCATAACAATAGTTATATTAGATGTAAATGAACTAAACACTCCAATTAAAAAGCAGAGAATGTTTGGGGTGCCTGGGTGGCTCAATCAGTTAAGCGTAGGACTCTTGATCTCAGCTCAGGTCTCGATCTCAGGGTCTTGAGTTCAAGCCCTACACTGGCCTCCACATGCCCAGCATGAAGCCTACTTAAAAAAAAAAATAGAGAATGTTTGACAGAATAAAAATGAAATTATATGCTGTCTACAAAAAACATACTTCAAATATAAAGACACAGATGGCTAAAAATAAAAGAATGGAAGTGACATAGAAACAGCCAGCATAAGGATGGCTATTTTAATGTCAGACAAAGTAGACTTCAAGACAGGAGTGTTACCAGAGATAAAGAGGGATAATTCATTATGATAAAAGGGCCAAGTCATAAGGAAAATATAATCATAGATGTATACACACATAACAATAGAACTACAAAATAGTTGAAGCAAACTCCTACAGGACTAAAGTGAGGAAAAGACATGTCTACAATCATAGTTGGGAATTTTACCACCTCTTTCAGAAACTAAAAGAACAACTAGACAAATAATCACTAAGGAGATAGAGAACCTGAACAACACTATCAACCACTTTGACCTAATTGACATCCATAGGATGATATATCCAGCAACTGCAGAATATACATTTTTTTTAAATGCACAAGGAATGCTCACCAAAATATACCTTATTCTGAGCCATAAAATAAGTCTTAAAAAGTGCCAAAAGTCTAAAACCTTGCAGAATATGTTCCTTGACTACAAAAGAATTAAGTTAGAAATTAGTAAAGAGATATCTAAAAAACCTCCACAATTTGAAATAATATAAACCAAAGAAGAAATAGCCTTCTTTGAATAAACTGAATATTTCAAACTGAATAACTATAAAATACAACATATATAAATTTATAAGATTTATAGATTCTTGTGCTTCAGGGAAATGTATAGTTTTTTTATTTTTTTATTTTTTTTATTTTTTAAAGATTTTATTTATTCATTTGAGAGATAATGAGATAGAGAGAGAGAGAGGATGAGAGGGGGGAGGGTCAGAGGGAGAAGCAGACTCCCCGCTGAGCAAGGAGCCCAATGCGGGACTCGATCCCGGGACTCCAGGATCATGACCTGAGCCAAAGGCAGTCGCCCAACCAACTGAGCCACCCAGGCGCCCAAATGTATAGTTTTAAATGTTCATGTTAGAGAAGAAGGAAGTTTTAAAATCAATGATCTAAGTTTTCGCCTTAAGAAAATAGAAAAATAAAAGTAGATTAAATCCCAAGTAGAAAATGAAAATAATAAAGATAAGGGCAGAAATCAATTTAGAAAGCAGAAGAAACATCGGCTGTTTTTTTTAAAAGACCAGTAAATTTGATGAACCCCTAACAGGTTTATCAAGATCCATCAAAGGAAAAAAGGGAAACACAAATTACCAATATCAGGAATGAAGAAGGGATATTAAGAAAAATCTCACAGAAGTTAAAAGAATAATAAGGGAATATTATCAACATCTTTTTGCCAATAAATTTGACAACTTATATTAAACTGACAAACTTCTTGAAAAGTACAATTTACCAAAGGGTATACAAGATGAAATACAAAATCCAAATAGCCCTGTATCTATAAAAGAAATTGAATGCATAGTTTTAAAAAACCTTTCTAGAAAGAAAAGTCAGGCCCAGATGATTTCACAAGTTAATTCTATCAAACATTTAAAGTAGAAATAATACCAATCTTGTGCAAACTCTTACAGAAAAAAGATTAGGGTGAACACTTTCCAGTTCGTTTTATAAAACCAGCATAATTCTGATACTTAAACTTGCTAAAGATATTAAGAGAAGAAAATTGATCAGTATATAATACATTCGCCCTTCAGAAGATAATGCTATTCACAGTGAATGTGATCTGAACACACTACTCACCACTGAACAGGAAAGAGAATTTAAAAGGTCCCTCAGTATATTACCTCCCTCATTTAACCAAGCTTACCACTCTATCCGATGGGTTTTCTGTTAAGCAATCAACCTCTTTTTTTTTTTTAAGATTTTATTTATTTATTTATTTGAGAGAGAGAGAGAGAGAAAAAGAAGGAGCAGGGGCAAAGGGAGAGGGAGAAGCAGGCTCCCCGCTGAGCAGGGAGCCCATGCAACCATTAAAGTATTCAGATAGACTGATAGAGGAAAACAAAAAAAAAAAAAGAGATTTCTCAGACTTTAGAAAACAAACACAAACATATTTTACCTTTCTGTCTAATAAAAAAGGTATTGCTGGGGCACTTGGGTGGCTCAGTCAGTTAAGTGCCCAGCTCTTGATTTCAGCTCAGGTCATGATCTCAGGGTCATGACATCGAGCCCCATGTGGAGCTCTATGGTCAGCAGGGAGTCAGTCCGCTTGGGAATCTCTCCCTCTTCCCCCTGCTTTCTTTCTCTCTCTAAAATAAATAAATAAATTCTTAAAAAATAAAGAAAGTATTGCTGCTCATTGTAGAAAATTTGGAAAATACAAAAATTGACATAAGGAAGAAAATTGCAATTACTTGCAATTCCACCATTCTTATAGATTTTATTCTCTGCTAACATGACCTTTTTATCTTCATTTACAAAAATAAGATATCAAATATTCTGAGGTTTTTACATTCAACATTGGTTATTGGTTATATTATAGATCCATATAAAAAATATATAGCCATTTAAGCATAATATTCATCATGAAATTTTAAGGAATTCAGAAAATTCTCACAGTGTATTTTTAACACAATACTGAAAAAGAAGGAGGAAGAGAAGGAGAAAGAGGAAGAAAACTGGAGGACTGACTTTACTCAACTTCAAGACTTGCTGTAATGCTGTGGTGATCAAGACAGAGGACTTTGTTGAAAAATAGGACACATACATCAATGGAACAGAACAGAGAGCCTAGAAACAGACCCACATGGAGTCAACTGATCTGTGACAAAGGAGTAAAGGCAATTCAATGGAGAGAGGATAGTCTTTTTTTTTTAAAGATTGTATTTATTTATTTGACAGAGATAGAGAGCAAAAATAAGCAGAGAGGCAGGCAGAGGGAGAGGGAGAAGCAGGCTCCCCGCTGAGCAGGGAGCCCAATGTGGGACTCGATCCCAGGACCCTGGGATCATGACCTGAGCCAAAGGCAGCTGCTTAACTAACTGAGCCACCCAGGTGTCCCGAGGGGATAGTCTTTTAACAAATGGTGCTAGAACAACTGGACATCCATTTGCAAAAAGAAAAAAAAAGACACAGATCTTTACACCTTTCACAAAAATTAATGCAAAGTGGATCACAGACCTAAATGTAAAGCATAGAACTATAAAACCTTAGAAGATAACATAGGAGAAAATGTAGATGCCTTGTGTTTGGCAATAAGCTTTTAGATATAACACCAAAAGCATGGTCCATGAAAGAAATAATTGATGTTAGACTTCATTAAAATGGAAAACTTCTGTTCTGCAAAAGACAACATGAAGAGAATGAAAAGACAAACCTCAGACTGGTAGAAAATCTTTGCAAAACATACAACTGATAAAGGACTGGAACTAAAATATACAAAGAACTCTTTTTATTTTTAAAGATTTTATTCATTTGAGAGAGAGAGAGAAAGCACAGAGGGAGAGTGAGAGGGAGAAGCAGACTCCCAGTTGAGCAGGGAGCCTGACATGGGGTTCGATCCCAGGACCCTGAGATCATGACCTGAGCCATAGGCAGACGCTTAACTGACTGAGCCACCCAGGTACCCCTAAAAAGAACTCTTAAAACTCAACAATAAGAAAATAAACAATCCAATTTGAAAGTGGACAAAAGATCTGAGCAGATACCTCACCAGAAATGATATACAGATGACGAATAAGCATATGAAAAGATGCATTATATAACATTAGGGAATTACAAATTAAAACAATAAGAAATCACTACACACCTATTAGAACAGCTAAATTCAAAAAATACTGACAGAACTAGAGGCTGGCAAGGATGTGGAGCAACTGGAACTTTGATTCACTGCTAATGGAAATGCAAAATTGTACAGCCACTTTGGAAGACATTTGGGAGTTTCTTACAAACTAAACAAGTCTTACCATAAGATCCAGCAATCACACTCCTAAGTATTTACGCAATTGAGTTGAAAATGTTGTCCACACAAAAATTTATAATTGCCAAAACTTGGAAGCAACCAAGATGTCTGTCTGTACGTGAATGGATAAATAAACATCTAGACAGTGGAATACTATTTACCACTAACAAGAAATGAGCTATCAAGCCATGAAAAGATATGGGGAAATCTTAAGTACATATTACTAAATCAAAGAAGCCAATCCAGTGGCGTCTGGGTGGCTCAGTCGGTTGAGAATTGGTTCTTGATTTTGGCTCAGGTCATGATCTCAGGGTCGTGGGACTGAGCCCCATGTTGGGCTTCACACTCAGTGAGGAGTCTGCTTGAGATTCTCTCTCTCCTTCTGCCCCTCCCCCTACTCACACACTCTTTCTCTCAAATAAATAAATCTTCAATGAATTTTTTTAAAGGTGTTATTTATTTAGAAACAGAGAGAGTGCACATGTGAGCAGGTTAAAGGGGAGAGGGAGAGAGAGAATCTCAAGCGGACTCCACACCAAGCACAGAGTCCAATACAGGGCTTGATCCCACTACCCTGAGATCGTGACGAGAGCCAAAATCAAGTGTCAGATGCTTAACCAACTGAGCCACCCAGGCACCCTAAAATAAATAAATAAATAAATCTTTTAAAAAAATTCATTCACTAACTCAATATTTATTGAGTCCTTCCTAGAGGCCAGTCACGTACTACGATAAACACCAAAATATGAACAATGATCATCTCTAGACAGTAGAATTACAATCCACTTTTATCATCTTCTTCATACTTTTCTGTTTTCTAAATATTCTAAAATACGTGTTTTAGAGTATGAAAAAAATAAGTAAAATGAAAGTCACTATGTAAGCACAGAGTAATTCTACTCATACTTTGGATCTATAGACTTCAATTTTTTTAAATTTTATTTTATTATGTTATGTTAGTCACCATACATTACATCATTAGTTTTTGATGTAGTGTTCCATGATTCATTGTTTGCATATAACACCCAGTGCTCCATGCAATACGTGCCCTCCTTAATACCCAACACCGGGCCAACCCATCCCTCCACCCACCTCCCCTCTAAAATCCTCAGTTTGTTTCTCAGAGTCCATAGTCTCTCATGGTTCATATAGACTTAAATTTTTGTTGTTCATCTGTGTTTCACTTAGTGGTAGTGGGCTGAGCTGGTTGTGAGCAGGAGACCGGGCCAGCCTGGACAGACAGAAAGTAGGGAATTAGGAAGATCCTGTCAGAGATAGGTGGTTACAGTGTATGCTTTATTCCTATAGATGATAAATATATACAGTTGACCCCTGAACAACATGGGTTTGAACTGCACTGGTCCACTTATATACAGATTTTTTTTTAATACATACAGTATGGTACTATAAATGTATTTTCCTTATGATTTTCTAATAACATTTTCTTTTCTCTAGCCTACTTTATTGTAAAAATGCAGTATATAATGCATGTAGCATACAAAATTTGTGTTAATCAACTGTTTATGTTATGGGTAAGGCTCTGGTCAACAGCAGACTACTAGTAGTTAAGTTTGGGGGGAATCAAAAGTTATATGAGGATTTTCAACTATGGGAGGAGGGGAGGGGAGCAGGTAGCCCTAACCCACACACTGTTCAGGGATCAACTATATTGTATTTTGTACTTTTACCCTCCTTACTATATTCTTATAAGTATAATATTCTATGTAATTATATCTGTATATACTAAAATTGTTAAAAGAACATCAACAGGATATATTCATCCCCCAATGATATCACTAAGAAAAGACTGATATTTTTATTATGAGTTTACTTCTTAAGTTTCACTTCAAATTACTTTTTTGAAAGGCTTTCTTCCCAAATGCTTTAGGTGTTCACATGTTAATTTAAGTACCCATTCCTTCACATGCAAAAATCAGCTACTCAGGAATAAAATAACAAGAAGACAACCTCTGCTGTCTGTCTTATCTGTTTTTTTTTTTTTTAATTTAATTTATTTTTTGACAGAGAGAGAGACAGCGAGAGAGGGAACACAAGCAGGGGAAGTGGGAGAGGGAGAAGCAGACTCCCCGCTGAGCAGGAAGCCCGATGCGGGGCTGGATCCCAGGACCCTGGGATCATGACCTGAGCTTAAGGCAGATGCTTAACCGACTGAGCCACCCAGGCGCCCCTGTCTCATCTGTTTTTTAAAAATCAGATCTAGGGGGGCGCCTGGGTGGCTCAGATGGTTAAGCATCTGCCTTCTGCTCAGGTCATAATCCCAGGGTCCTGGGATCCAGTCCCGCATCGGGCTCCCTGCTCAGCGGGGAGTCTGCTTCTCCCTCTCCCTCTGCCTGCGGCTCCCCCTGCTCGTGCGCGCTCTCTCTCTTTCTCTCTGTCAAATAAATAAATAAAATATTTTTTAAAAATCAGATCCAAATTTACATCCACACCTTATTAGATGAACAAGGGTATAAATAAGAAAAATATAAACAAGTTAAAAACAAGGGCTATATTATATTTCCAGTATTATACACACTTGCCTACTCATTTTATGAAGCCAGCATGACCCTGGCATCACAACTTGATAAAGATACTAAGGAAAGAAAATTACAGCTCAATATATAATACATTAATCTTTCAATTTAGAAGATGCTGCTGCTTATTGTGATTATGACCTGAAGGTGCCCGAGCAACCCTACTCAGAAACACACCACCCACCACTGAACAGGAAAGACATTTTAAAAGGTCTCTCAACATATCATTTTCCATATTTAACCGAGGTATCTGTAGGTCTTCTGTTAAGCAATCAACTTTTTACAAACAAGAACTCTTCTATAAACATCACATCCTGCCACAATAGGATGCCTTAGGCTCCTGCAATTGCAAAACCCAGTGTGAAAAACACCACTGCGTAAGAACATTCCTGAGGCACCTCTGACACCACAGGTTTCATCATATAGAATACTCGATGTTACAGGGCCTGCACATCATTGCCTGCAGCTGGTAAGTGAGCAATATGAACCACATGGTGTAAATGTCTTCACATCAAAGAGAAAAGACAAAATCAGAAACATACCATCAACAATGCCACTTTTCCCTAAATGTCTTCATTCTTCAACAAATATTTATGGAATACTTAATACATGTAAGTACTGAAAAACGTGAATAAGATAGACCTAAACTCTATTGTAAGAGTTGACAGTCTAGCAAAGAATACAGGCTTAAACAGGCTATTAAAATACATTGTGATAGGAGTTTTAATAAGAAAAGTAAGGGAGGCACAGGCCCATGGTAGAGGCACCTTGTCTAGAGAGGAAAGTAAGTCAGGGGAGACTCTTAGAGAACTGACCTTTTATCTGGAATTCCCAAATTAGCAGGCCAAGTATGTATGTTTTGGATGGGAGCAGGTGCAGAGTTGGAACTAGGAAAGAATGGCACAAGCATGGGAACATCATGTGCAAAGGTCCTGAGGTGACAGATCTCAGTTCATTTGGGGAGACTGAAAGAATTTCAACTTAGATGGCAGAACATGAAGGTTAGAGGTGAGAGGGACAGTGGTGAAAGATTACTCTGGAAGGCAGCCTTGTAACAATATACAGTATTTTGTACTGAAGTAATATATGATGATTTTAAGTACCATATTTATAAGATAAATTCAGCTCTGGCAAAGATATATCTTCCTTTTATTATTCATAGCTGCCCTAAAACATAAATTCCCTCAGCTTCTAAGCAGCTTACATCTACTCCAGCAAGTCAGAGTAGGAAAAGAAAACAGGAAAAGAAGACAGAAGGACAAGGGAACAGAGGGTATATGGAACACTGTAGGCATAAAATGATCCTCACACCGCTGGGAAAAACTGCTGCAGGATCTAAGGCCAACTAAAAAGATTCTTGGCAGTTTGCATTCAAAACCACTAGGTTCTGTAGACAAGTGAAAGTTTCTGACATTCTACAAGTATCTGACCTTGTCCATTTACAAGGCTACTCTTTTGTTTATTTGGAAGACAATGATATCTTATGGGTCACATTTTTTACTACTAAGATCTCTGGGTATTCTTTACATTAAATAAATTATCACAACTATTCCTTTAAGTTACATATTCCCATTTTACAGAAGAAACCAGCCTGGTTGCTAATCCAACTTCTACAAGTCTCACTGACAGCTTCTGGTAGAAACAAAAAAAATTCCTGATTCCCTGTCACAGGTACACTAAACATACCAGACCTTTAGGATTTCGGCAGTCACTCTTAAATGTCTCACTAAAATTAAACCTCTAAAACTTCAGTGTTTCATTTTTCCTACCCTAATAATGGAAGCCTTCATGGAAACCTTATCTATTTTCATACCAATTAAATAAAAGTAACTTAGTGGGGAAAAATGATTTTCAGTTTGTTTAGAACTTATTTTAAACCTTGCATTACATTTTTGATCTGGCATTTCATTGCAATCCTTAAGGCATATATTTTTTTTGCCCTTTGTTAAGAGGTAAATTTATTGGCAAGGCCAAAATCATACCCACCAGCTTTGTTTTGACTTGTGGAAAGTTGTCCACATACAATAGAGAAATTACCAGCATGTTCTGGTTGTGGTTTGCTTCAACCTGCTGATTGTTTCTGCCCCATGACCCAAGAAGTGTGTGGTGTTTATATTTTTAATTCTCATTTAATTCTCATACAATACCTGTATATTCACAGCACAGACAGAACAAAAACCAGAAACTAAAACACAGAGAGTACTTTAGATTAAGTTTTAACTAGTGGCCAAACTAAAATTCTAGGATTAACATGTTTGCAATCTCCATTTGAGTGCCTAAAAACTTATCCTACAGAAATATTTGCACGTGTACACAAAGATGCACATATACATATGTTCTCTACAGCATTGTGGAAATATGAAAAAAAAGTTGGAAACAACCTAAACATCCATCAATAGGAGAATAAATAAATTTTGAAACACCATGCGGCAATTTATATACATACATGGATAGATAGATTCACATGGAAAAGTATACAACACTATTATGTTTTTAAAGAAATCAAGTAGTCTATATATTTCTATGTTATGCAAACATTCCACAATAAAAATATATCCCTGAGAACTCTCATACACTGCTGGAAGGAGTGTAAAGTAAGTATAATCACTTTGGGAAACTGGAGTTTCTAATAAAATTAGACATTTACCTACCCTATGACTGACCAGTAATTCTATTCCTAGATATTTATCCAAGAAAAATGAGTGCTTATGTTCACAAAACAAGTTATACAAGAATGCTCATAGCAGCTGTATTCATAATAGCCCCCAAACTGAACAACTCAATGACCATCAGCAGAAACATGGATAAACAAATTATGGAATATTCACACAATGGAATACTATTTTGCAAAAAGGATAAGATAGAACTGATACTCTTAAATGTCTCACTAAAATTAAACCTCTAAAACTTCGGTGTTTCATTTTTCTGACCCCTAATAATGGAAGCCTTCATGGAAATCTTGTCTATTTTCATACCAATTAAATAGAAGTAACTTAGTGGGGAAAAATGACTTTCAGTTTGTTTAGAACTTATTTTAAACCTTGTGTTACATTTTACATGAATAAATCGCAAAAATATGATGTTGAAGACAGACACAAAAGAGATCATACTGACAGCAACACTACCCCATGATGATAGAAGTCAGAATAGCAGTTGTCTCTGGGGAGGGTTTCTGACTGGAAAGGAAACCTTCCAGGTTTCCATTTTGATGGAAATGTTTATATCTTCATCTGGGTGGTAGTCACACAGGTGTATACCTATATTAAAGTCATACAGTTGTAACACTTAAGATTAGTGCATTTTATGTATATAAATCATACCTTAATAAAGTACAGGAAAGGAAGGATGAAAAGGAGGGAGGGAGAAATGGATGGATGGATGGATTGAGGGATGAAGAGGCTCACACAAAAAGTTATCAGAAAGGAAAAATTATTTTAAAGGCAGTGTGATAAATAAATAAATAAATAAATAAATAAATAAAGGCAGTGTGATTTTTTTTTTTTTTAAAGCTTCTATGTACTTACTTATTTTAGAGAGAGAGCAGGCAAGTGGGAGAAGGGAGGGAGAGAATCTCAGGCAGACTTCATGGTGAGGGTGGAGCCCGACTTGGGGCTTGATTTCATGACCCTGACATCATGACCTGAGCCAAAACCAAGAGTTGGATGCCTAACTGACTGAGCCACCCAGGCGCCCCTAAAGGCAATGTGATTTTAAGGAGGTTTATTATGGTTCAGTTTAGAGATATTTTCTGCATACGTTGAGCAAATGTTGAGCAAAACAGCCAGATACATGATAAGATATTATGTGACTGAATAAGCAAAACTGAACTTTGCTGTTAGATATCAGAGACGTGCTTGCCTATAGGGGTGAGTAGTTACCAAAGGATACAGAGGGTCTCGGGAAGTTTTGGTAAACAAAGTCTTGCCATTGTTTAGGGGATATGTTCTCTTTGTGAAGATTCATTGAGCTGTATATTAATGATTAAGCATTCAATAAAAGTATATTGCATTCAATAAAAACAATACAAAATAAAACATATAAACAAAAAGAGATATACCCAGCATACTTCACATGCTTGATTTATAAGGTACACTATCTTAATTAATTTCAACTATACTATTTTTTTACATAAGTATAAATATGTGTCACTGGACACATTTTAGCAAAGCTTCTATTATGTGAATAAAAACCTTATTTACCTGCAAAATCCTAATATTGGAATGTCAACAATGTTAGGAGGAGACCCTAGAGGAGAATTTAGGTAACTCATAAATGATTTTATCAAGTCCATCAGCCTTCAGGAAAGTTGCTCTCTGGATGTTAAGACCACTTTTTTCCTGAGCCCACATCTGTCCCATCTTCCATGTAAAAGCTGGATAGTAAAATTTAAACAGTGGAACTCAAAGACTCCAAACCTGAAAAGCCATCTGTTATAATCACCTAACCTATAATGCAGCACTGACAAACCGGAAAAGCAAGCAATGAACTTGGAAACACAGGGGAAATAAGTATGAATAAATGTAGCAGAAATTATAGGATTTCTGTAGGGTGTAATGGCTTATAACTTGAAAAAATTAGATCTATGATAGTTATGTCAATATGTTAAGGTTCTCAGATGATGGTAAAACTTGAAACTTACCTTACTTTTCCAATATTTAAAATGACTGAAAATTGTTTAGGTATTACACTTATATAATGAGGTAAGAATGTTATTATCTTTTTTTTTTATTTAAAGATTTTTATTTATTTTTTAGACAGCGAGCGAGAGAGAAACAGCATGAGAGGGGAGAGGGTTAGAGGGAGAAGCAGGCTCCCCGCTGAGCCGGGAGCCCGATGTGGGACTCGATCCCAGAACCCTGGGATCATGACCTGAGCCGAAGGCAGACGCCTAACCATCTGAGCCACCCGGGCGCCCCAAGAATGTTATTATCTTAATAGCTGGCACCAGAATTCCTCTTAGAGAACTGTCACCGCTTGGAAAAATAACTTGTTTCTCTGTGTGTGGGTGTTGGACGGAACCTAAACAACTAAACAGAAGCTAAACTATCTTTTCAGATGACAAGGGAAATAGAGTTGGGGGTTTTTTGTTTTTATTTATTTTTTTTAAATTTTTTTTTAGATTTTATTTATTTGAGAGAGAGAGAGATAGTGAGAGAGAGGACAAGTGCGGAGGAGAGGGAGAAGCAGGCTCCCCGCAGAGCAAGGAGCCCAATGTGGGACTCGATCCCAGGACCCTGGGATCACGAACCAAGCCGAAGACAGACCTTAACCGATTGAGCCACCCAGGCGCCCTTGTTTTTATTTTTTTGGTTTTGCTCCAGATATGATAAAGGGAGAAAGGGCCTGTGAGAAGGCATAAGGCTGAGAACCACATCAGGTGAAGGGCCAGAGAGCACTCTCTGATGACTGGGATGGCAAAAGCGCTTAGCAATAGGGATGCCTAATATTCAAATTGAAATAATTTGCATTACTGTTATGTAAATGCTGCCTCCCTCTCCTGGCACCCCCTAAATCTCCAGTGATGTCATCTACTGTCACAGGGGCTTCATGCGGGTAGGCTTCTGTGGAAACTGAGGAAAAGGATATGTGTAGACCAGGGTTTCTCAATCTAGCACTACTGACATTTGGGGTTGTATAATTCTTTTATTGTGGGGGCTGTCCTATGCATTGTAAGAAGTTTAGCAGCATGCCTCGCCCCTACCCACTAGATGACAGCAGCATTCTCTCCAGTTGTCACAAAAAAAAAAAAAAAATGTGTCCATGTGTTGCCAAAAGTCCCCTGACAGATAAAATCACCTGAGTTGGGATCCACAAGTTTCTGCCCACATGACTTAGGGCAGCTAAGAGCCTGGAAGGGAAGGCAACCCTGAGAATGCATGCTCCTTGAGAAATATTAGGATTTTGAGGAGATGTTTGGGCTTCCACGGGGAATAGATCATGCCTAGAGTTCAAAAGGTCTGGGCAGCCCACTTAACATCTAGGCTATACCCACAATGAAATTCAAATATTTCTACCAACAAAAAAAAAATTTTCTTTTTAAAAGATTTTATTTATTTATTTGAAAGAGAGAGAGAGCATGAGCCGTGGGGTGGAGGGGGGAGGCAGAGGGAGAAGCAGACTCCCACTGAGTGGTGAGCCTGACATGGGGTTCAATCCCAGGACCCTGAGATCATGACCTGAGCCGAAGGCAGATGCTTAACCGACTGAGCCACCCAGGCATCCCCCCAAATATATATATATTAAAAAACAAAAAGAAAGAAGAGGAAGAATAAATCTTTCTTTTTTTTTCAATGGAGGAGTAATGCAAAAGGACTATTTTACACACATACACATGCATACGCACAGACACAGCATTCTATGACAAGATAAGGAGCCCATATTTTTCCTAAGTTAGCAATGAAGCAGATTTCCTCTATGCTTCTTTCATAAAGTCTCTCACAGAATGATTACTGGACTCTAATCTAAGGAACGAAGGAAATGGAGGAGACTCTGAAACAAACCCTACAAACTCCCCCTAATTTAGAGAAGCCAGGGTAAATCACCAACATAGGCAAAAGGCCATGTCTGGGAGCTTTCCTATGAAGAGACAAATGCAAACAAAACAAAACAAATTAACAACAACAACAAAAAATTGATAGGACTTTCTCAAAGAAAATAATTTTTAAAAATTTTACCAAATATTTATAGCATGTATAACACATGCTAGATACTATTGTAAGTTCTTCTCAAATATTCATTCCTTTATTCTTCATGTAAATTCTATGAGATAGGTACTATTATTATCCCCATTTTACAGATGAGGAAACTGAGACCCAAAGTCAAACAGGTAGCAAGAAAGTGGCAGAGTCAGGATTTGAATGTAGGCAAACTGAACGCACAAAAAACCATACAGGACCTGTGAGAATATACTAAAGTTCAAAGAGAAAACACTAAAGTTCAAAAGAGAAGAACTAGAAAAAAATACCTCCCTCTGAAGTAGATTTATTATTAAAGAACAGAAATGTATAGAAAATTTCTAATTCATAATCTCAAAACATACAAAAAGTCATTATCTACAAGCCAGAGCTTTGCAAATGTAATGAAAATGAAACAATGAGTGATAAGGAAAAAATACATGGAAATTTTTTTTTAAAAAATGAATGCTGAACTTAAAATCATAATGAAGTCAGTGACAGATAAAACAATAAAAAAGGTGAAAAAGAGAGTAGATTGGGATCCAGTATATGCATAATGTAAACCCCATTGTAACAAAATAAAGCAAATGGAGCAGAAGTAGTGATAATAGAGAACTTTCCCAAGTTTAAGACCTGAGTCTACAGATCAAAAGGGTTCATTACAAACTGAGCAAAATTATTAAAAAACCTAAGACCTTGACACTATCTAGTGACACTTCTGAGAGCAAAGAACAATATCTTATAGACATCCAGGCAGAAGGTGGAAGGAATAGATTATAAAAGAAATACATCAGGCTGGCATCAGATTTCTCCTCCACAAAACTGAAGACCAGAAGATAAGGGGACACTTCTAGAGGGTGAATTAGTAGGAAAGGGAAGGAATGGGCAGAGTATAAACCAAGAATTTTATGCCCACACCCAAGTTTATATGAAACTAGATAGACACATTCTCAGACATGCAGGGGATCAGTAAGCGTAATATCAAAGAACCCTCTTTGAGAAATTCACTCAGTATTGTATTCTAGATCATCATCTACTAGGGCTTTATGCTTTGTCCAATGCAGTAGTCAGTATGGCTACTGAGCAGCTTAAATATAGCTACTGCAATTGAAGAAGCAAATTTTTTCTTTAATTTAAACTTAAATAGCCACCTGTGGCTAGTGGTTACCATATCAGCCCAGGTTAAATATCTAAGAGATAAAATTGAAAGTTCAAGAATGAAAAAGCCATGGTACCAAAGGGAAGCAATGAACAAATTAAGGGGAAAAAACAGCATTATAGCTATGGTTTTAAAATACAATGCAGGGGCGCCTGGGTGGCTCAGTCAGTGAATCGGCTGCCTGCGGCTCAGGTCATGATCCCACGGTCCTGGGATCGAGCCCCGCATCGGGCTCCCTGCTCCGCGGGGAGCCTGCTTCTCCCTCTCCCTCTGCCTGCCTCTCTGCGTACTTGTGCTATCTCTCTGTCAAATAAATAAATAAAATCTTTTTAAAAAAATTAAAAAAATAAAATACAACGCAAATGTCAAAAATAATTATTGTAATATAATATACATAATAAAATATGAACAATTCTCTGAGTCTAAAGTCTCAGATTAGAGGGGCGCCTGGCTGGCTCAGTCAGTAGAGCATGTGACTCTTGATCTCTGGGTGTGAGTTCGAGCCCCATGATGGGTATAGAGATTTCACATTTCATACTGGAAGGAAGAGTCAAAAGGTACCGTTTCATTCTTAATGTTGCTAAATCAAAGGGACATGGTGCTTTTTTAAAAGCCATAACAGGAAAACAACCAGTGGAATAAAACCTGAATGTATAACTTCTAAATCACCAGGAAAAAAAAATGTTTTAATGATCTAAGAAACTGCTCAGGAGACTTTAGCAACTGAAAGACTGTAAGTGGAAAGATCAGAATATAAAACTACCCACACAATATGTCCCAACTTTGAAAGTATGTACATATAATAAAAACTGAAAGAAATACATGGAAATTTAACAGTTGTTGAGCATGGGTGATTGTGTTATCATCATGTGTTTTCTAAATTTTCTACAATTAGCATTATCACTTTTATAATCAGAGAAAATTTTAACATAAAAAAACAAAAAGAAGTATTATGGTTATGTCTCAGCTTTTGGTAGCATAACCTAGCTAGAAGACAATCCGTTATCACAAATTAAGCAAAAATGACTCTGATCAGCCAAAATGCATGTCATGACACACCTAAAGATCAGGGTACTGTGTTCATCAAGAGAGCCCTTCATAACTTCTTTTATACGTATCAATTCCAACAAGCTTGATTACCTGATGTTCTGGTAGCACTGTGGATACAGATACACTGAGCATGGTGTAAAGTGATAGGCCTAGCCTCACAGTAGGAAAAAAGTGACAAAAATAAAAATACAAAACAGACATTAACATTCACAAAGCAGCTGCAGGACAATTACGGCAGAATCATCCCTAAACAACTGAATATATTTCCACAAATATGATAACCGATATTCACTGTAACAACTTTTTTTTTTTTTAATTTTTTAAATTTATTTGACAGAGAGAGACACAGCGAGAGAGGGAACACAAGCAGGGGGAGTGGGAGAGGGAGAAGCAGGCTTCCCGCCGAGCAGGGAGCCCGATGCGGGGCTCGATCCCAGGACCCCAGCATCACGACCTGAGCCGAGGGCAGACGCTTAACAGACGCTTAACGACTGAGCCACCCAGGCGCCCCCACTGTAACAACTCTTGAGTTGAACTGTTCAAAGGCCATTCCCTTTGAACACAGGCTGGCTGGTTGAAGAAGTGAGAAAAATTCCTAATACGTTTTAGAAAAAAGATTGATCATAAATATTTATGATAAAAAGTTAGAGTGCTTAAAGAGAATATGCTCAGCTCTCCAGAGCAGCTCACTCCTGCGAGTTCCACAGAGTTGGAATTTTACTATATTGAAAAGGATTTTATAGTTGGCTGCATCGACCAATACAAATCTGGAGAACAATCTAGAAGGAAATGATTAATGACTGCTTCTTTCCAAGGAAGTTTAAAAATAAGTAACCATAGGCATATCAGAATTAGTGTTAACACAGCAATTGCTACTAAATGCAGCCTGGATGTGGATGGCTTTTTGTTTGTTTTGTTTTGTTTTGTTTTTGCTTCACTCCATATTCCCAGCAGGATTTAGGTACCTTGGAGGTAGGTGGGACCTATTAGCTTATTAGGGTAAAATCAGTAAGCCCCATTCCATCACACACAGCACATTTGAACTGAAGAAACATATATTCTACCTCCTTCATACTTGCCTCTTGTGCTTCTGACTTCAAAAAGCAGGGATACAAAGACAAGGAAGAAACTGATTATGTTTATATCTGTGGAACAAAGATTATGCAAACTGCCAGCACTCCATTGTTTTTGTTTTCAGTATGGTTATCACAAAACAAAAAGATAACTTCTACATCTTGAAGCCTGATAATTTGAAAACAGACCTGAATATTTCCTCCTCTTTCAATAAGGCAGTAAACACCTTTCATTTTACTTATCTGTAAGGTACTTATTTGCTGATATGGACTAGTTAACTATTTCCATAAGAGCTTGACAGAGTCTATCTGAGGAAGCTGTTTCCTGAGTTACTCTGAAGGTACCCTCGCTGCTTTAACATTTGCCAAAAATCCAAGAAAGCATTAAAAAAAACTACACACACCCCCAGAGCTAACAAGAGAAAAACATAATCATAACCTTGGTTAATGGTTGGTCCTTTAGCACTCTGACCACTATGACCTCTCCAAGCTTCTATTTGTCTTTTGTTTGTTCCTTTTTCTTTTAAATAACCCTACTGGTTGTTTATCTGATTAACAAAAGTAATACATGGTCAACATCACAACATGAAGATGTATGAAATAAAAGTGATAATCTCTGTCTCCCCCACCCTCTCATTTCCCTGCCAAAGAAACCAATGTTAACAGCTAGGTGTATATTCTTACTTCTTCCTAGGCTTACAAAAAATATATATAATATTTGGGAGGGAAGGGGTGGTTCACTTATTCGTTTTCAAACAAAAATGGATTATATATATTATTAGTCTTAAAAATATGGACACCTTCCAAGCCGGTAAATACAGATCCTTCACATTCTTTTTAATGACTACAAAACATTCCATAAGATGGATAATTCATTCATACCATCGCCCCACCTTTCCCAACGCGTGGACATTTAAGGTGGATCCTTGTACTTACACTTCACGTTCTTTAATTTCAGTAACACGGATTCCCAGAAGTAGAGTTTCTGGGTCAAATGAAACATTTTCAAATGTTTAAAATTTTATCTTTAAACAAAATTAATTTTAGACCTTCAACATTTCTGTTCCCTTCTTCATTATGCAAAATTTTGGCATAAACCTTTCATAATGCTTTGCATATTTTATTTTTTAAAAGCACATGTATTATGTCAAAAAACACCCCTGTCATTTATGCTCGTGTACTTATAAATAAATAAATGCTTAAGTTATGGCTGTGATGGCCAGTGTTAAATCATTGTGCAAATGCTTCTGCCTTGGTTTATGAAAGTAGTAATTCACTGTGGAAACTCTACCCCCACAGTCATGTGGGCAACCCCGAAGTAGCAGCTCCCTCACCTTGTGACTCTCTCCACTGAGTGACGATATAGAGATCAGGACCTACATATTTTCTAATTGTCAACAGTTAACCTTAAAAAGTGTGTGTGGTGGGAAGACAAGTACACAGCAACGACGATAAATTGAAAGCCATTATGGGTTTCTAATATCCACAAATTATTTGTAGTATAATGAATAATTCTGTTGGTCTACACCAGAGACTATCTTTCATTCAAAAAAAAAAAAAAACAAACCTATAACCAATGTGTTGCTATGATTACATGAACCTTTCAAAACCATAGTCCTCCAACATTTTTAATAGAATTATTGGTTGGAATCCCACTTTTGCCTTCCTCCCCCCTCTACTTCAGATTCAGGTTCTGATTGCAAACTGTAAAAAAAGGCCTTAAAGAAATGCATTAACCAACGAAGCTCCTTAAAATTTAATCTCAGACTCCTCTGTAGATTCTAAAGACCCAAGCACCAACAGAGATTGTTAAGACACAGCAAGTTTGACACAGAAGTATGTGACATGCAATTAATCTCCATTCATACCCTGCTCTACTTGTCAGCAAACAAAGGTTCTGCTTTAGAAGGAGATCTGAAGACTTCAATTAAAAACAGTCAGCTAACAAGAAAATAATCTAAGCTAAAGGAAGGTGACAGGTGCAGAAATGAGTTGTTTACCAAAGTGTCAGTTTTGAACAATAAAGAACTGCACATCAAAAATGTTAAAGGAGTGGATTTCATTGCAAGCCTCTGAAAATAAAAAGGAACTTTCTACTAAGGCTGCACACAAAACGGAAGTACAGTTTAACAAACTTGTAAGATAGGTTTTCTCTCATCAAATGACAGATACCAATAAGAAGAATCACTTTATATTTTTAAATGCAAGGGCAGAATTACCCTTTTTGCTACAGTTCCTTCTCTCCCAGAAACCACCACACTTAACAGCCTCTCTTTACATTCAACATCCAATATTGAACCAAGGGCAGAGGGAAAGGCTAGATTGCTTCTTCTCAGACACCCAGATGATGCTATTTTACCCTACAAATAGTTTTCTACTCTGAAAGTTTAGATTGACTCGGGTCATAAGTAAAGTGGATTTTGGAAACTTCACCTCAAAAGAAATACCTAGTTGACAGCTTTTACATAGAAGCAATCCAGAATGGAAACAGTGCTACAAACAGAGACCAAAAGGACTGCCAAATATTTGATTAGGAGGCATTTATACCGAGATAACAAGGTAATGGAGATATAAAACCAATTAAATTGAGAGAAACTAAAAAAAATATATATATATATATACTCCTTGCCAAAAGTCTGACCTGCCCAAAGCAGGCCATCTGTTAAATATGTGTCAAAAATGTCACTTGGATGCCAAAAGTCTTAACTCAGGGTAGTTTCCTCCTGGGACCCTTATGCAAGCACAGATTCCAGGCCTCTGTCCTTCCAGGAAAGTCAGTTACAGGAAAGCAAGTTACTTTCTCCAGAAAGAAAGTGTGAATGGAGCAGGTGATAATGCCCATTAGCAAAAAAGTCTCTTTCCAGTGTTAGAAGGATCTGTGGAGTGTCGCTGAGTATGGCCCAACTCTTCAGAGGACTGCTTAGGCACCACAGTTTGAAGGTAAACACACCGGGATGGGGCATTTCTAGAAAAGTCAGAACCGTACTACTGCATCCGCCTGCCCTGGGTGGACAGCAAGACCCCCTGCAGTCTGCAGGTTGGCAGAGGGAGGCGCCGACAAAACTCACACGAAGCCCCAGGCCTTGGCCGACAGCCTCGCACGAGCCCCTCGCAGCCCCCTGAGAGCCTCAAGGAGCTCTGAGCCGGAAGCTGAGGGGGCTTCGGGGCTGGGGAGGGAGGAAAGCAAAACCCCACAGGCGCGGGGGCCTGTCCCGAGGAGGAAGGGTCGGGCCGAAGACCACTCAGGGTGACATGGGGGGCCCCCCAAGAGCCTGGCCGGAGGTGGCGAGGAGGGCTGGCGACGCCTCGTGGAAAAAGAAAATGTGGAACTGAGGCGAGTGAATGGGACCGTGCGCGGGCAGGGTGAAAATCTGGCTGTGCGGAGTTGAGGGCTCTAGAAGTCTCGAGGTTCTAGAAGGCGGCGGGTGATGGAGCTGAAAAGCGAGGCCCGTCTTGGGAGCCCCGGCGTCTCGGGTCGGGCCTCCAGCTCCGCACCTGAGGGACTTCCCAGGGGGCCGGGAGGGGCCTGGGGCTGGGTCGGGGCGTTACCTTCCATGAGCCAACGGATCTCCTCGGGGAGGGCGACGGCCTGCATTTGGCCGGGCGGTGGGGAGGCCGGAGTGTGAGGCGGGAGAGGGGCGTGAAGGCCTGGTGCCAGGGCCGGCGGGCTGGCAGGCGGCTGTCGCCTGGCGGAGGCACCTGTGCCTCTGTGGCCGCCGCCGCCGCCGCCGCTGCCGGGCCTGGCCGCAGGGCGGGGCGGCGGGCCCGGGGCGCGCTCAGGAAGTGGCGCGCGCGGCGGGCGGGGGGCGCGCCCCGGGCGGGGGGGGAGGAAACACCTGTGCGCGGGTGCACGCGCCCCCCCCGCGGCGCCCTCAGGTGGAAGGACTGCGGGGCGGGGAGCGCCGCACAGGCTAACCCCCACCGGAACGAGAGACTCAACGCGGCCCCAAGGAACTTCATCTCCTGGGACACTTTCTATCCTAAGCACGGGGCAGTTGGCCTCAAGGGGCAGATTTAAAAGCCACGGTGGTGCCCGAGGTGGGGCGCGGAGAGGCAGAATCCGAGGAGATGCGTCCCCGCCAAGCCCAGCAGCAGGCAGTTCCCGATCCAGCTCGCACGTCCACGCCGCGAAAACCAGGGCAGAACGCTCACTGTCTCGGGCAAACCAGCTGGCTAAAGGGAACGTCCCACTAAGTAATATAAAGCCACCAACACTGGGGAGAAGCAGAGCGGCAGGGCGGCAGTGGATACAGGGAGCCAGTGTCCCTTCCTCACTAAGGCTGAAAGGATGTGAGGGAAGGAAGGGGTAACCTGGGGAGAAGGCCGAGGGAGAGGGGAACCAAGCCTTTTCCCTCTAACAGCTGACGAAGGGAGGAAAGTGAAGGACAAGATCACAGAAAAGTGTTCTCCTCCCCTCATCCAAACTACAGTGGGGGGCAGCGTCCTGGTTGTGATATGGTACTGTCATATTGCAAGACGTTAAAATCGGGGGAAACTGAGTAAGGGGTAGAGAGGATCACGCTGTATCATTTCTTTTAATTTCTGCGAATCTCGATCTCAAAATAGTTTCGTGGGGGTTTTTTAAGCACAATAAGTCAAGTGCCATGAAAGTATAAAGTGCCATGAGCGGTAAAAGGTGGGAGACAAATATAAAAAGGAGTGAAGTGTGGGTCCATGTGTGTTTAATGGTGCATATGGCATTCAAGATGGGCTCTGAACACACCAGACTTCCAAGGGGCAGGAGGGCTTTCCAGGTGCGACAAGAGTAAACAAAGATGGAAAAACCTTCTGCTTGAGGAATAGCTAATAACCCTTTTACTGGATGGTGGAGGGAAATTACGGTTGTCAAGAAAACTTGAAGTTTTATTGTGAAGGGACATGAAAGTCAGAGCAAGGATTTTGAACTCAACCGAATGTGCGCTGGGGAGACAGTGACAAATTTTGAGCTGGAGAGCGACCTGTGTAGTGTGTGATCTTGCACATCTCACTTTACCTCTACTGTTTTCTTTCTTTATCACAAATGGAGTTTCTAGTCTCAGACTCTGCCTACAGAATATGTGGGAAGGATTAGAAGCTGTAAGGCAGAGAACACAGGGAAGATCGGTGAGGTGGTTTTTACAGCAGCCTCAGGGAAAATAATGATGGAACCATGGATATGGGGACAGGAGCCACAAGGAGAAACTGTCCAGAAAGACATGGCGTCGCACTGCCTGCCTCCTGGCATAGTTTCCCAAGGTTGGGGGCTTGATCCTTTAAGGGGTGCAGTGGTTTTGAGTCATCTTTACACGTCCACATCCTGCAATCTGAAGAGGAATGGTCCCTTGGTTTCAGGATCACATGACCCACCTACAAGTTGCAGCAAATTGGGCTGGGGGTGGGCTGGCTGCTCCTCCTTGCTCTGGAAAAGTTAACAATACACAGGCTGCCTTCTTTAGGCTCCAGAGCAAATACTGGGTCCCTGCTAGGGCATTTTTATCATACTCAACTGCTCCTTCTATAAAATTGTAACTGCTCCGGAATCATTTTTGAATGCTTATGACATATTAAAAAGCAAGGGAGGTTATATCAGAGCTCTCTGTACCAGCATCGTAATTTTTCTGTAAATTCAAAACTGTTCTTAAAAAAAAAAGCAAGGTAGGGCGCCTGGGTGGCTCAGTTAGTTAAGCGACTGCCTTCGGCTCAGGTCATGATCCTGGAGATCCAGGATCGAGTCCCGCATCGGGCTCCCTGCTCGGCGGAGAGCCTGCTTTTCCCTCTGACCCTATCCCCTCTCATGCTGTTTCTCTCTCTCTCTCAAATAAATAAATAAATAAAATCTTTAAAAAAAATAAAAATAAAAAAAGCAAGGGAAACAAAGTCCCTCCTATACGTAACCCCAGCACTTTGCCTTTTTTTCCCCATTCAGCAGTGGGAGGAAATTTGACAACCCCCGCCCCCAACCTTCTTCAAGGATATTTGTCAAATGCTAATATAGGCCACAAGCTAATGAGTTGTTTGGCGGAGAGCAATGAACCCGGGTAATCTTCCGTCCTCTCAGGCCTGCATAGCTTACTTATACCAAAGGAAGCAGCAGAAACTGGAGGCATGGGTATTCTACAACCATTCTGGGTCTCAGATAGGAGGAGAGGGAGGTGCAGAGGTGGGTAGTGTGCGGTGGGTGACTGGCAGATTGCAATACGGCATTGTCATGTTGCATCAAGTTTCCTTGTTGCAGACAGAAACCTGCCTCCACACATGAGCGCGGCCCCTCCTTAATCATCTGAGGACCCTGGTTCAGCAGTCAGCCTCACTCCTAATGACGTTCTGTTAAATGGACAAATTCCTTTGAAGCCTTGTCCTTCTTTGAAATCCAATTTCACAAGAAGCCAAATCTGATTGGGGGTAGCCATGGAAACTGCACCGAGGAGTCTTGGAGAAGGTGGAGAGAGGCAAGGCCAAACGTGATAGTCGAGAGTCCTTTACTGCTCTGTTGGAAATATCAAAGGGATTTGGAGATGTTGGCAGCAGGTGAGTCCCTGCCCGGGTCCTTTTCTGTGTGGCTGGGTACCATGTGGCTGTCATGGAAGTAAGCAGCCAGCTGTCTCCGCACACAGGCAGGAGGATGGAGCAGAATACACAAATCCCAGATCTGTCTGCCTCCCTCTTCTTCCCCTTCCCAGCCCCAATTCCAGCAAGCTCTTAGCATCCCCTTCGAAGCTGCCTGCCCCTTAAAGGCAAACAACAAAAGAATGACAAGGTCAAAATACAAGGCCCCCCCGACAGATAAGAGGTCCTTTGGAGCAGAGGCCACGAAATTAATCTGAAATTCCTTGTAATTAGATAAGATAAGGGTATCTGAAAGAGATGCAGAGCAGCCAGAAATGGAGTCCAGCAGCACAACATGCAGAAAATATACCGTCTGATCCACTGGGGCCCCTCACACAACCGTCAGCAGACAGAAGACACGGGAAACAGGGTCCATGCCAGCCTCTGGGCTGCTTGGAGATGCCATCTACATGTTCTCATGCCAGGTGGGCCCTCACTAAATATGCATCTGTGGGGTGTCCAGGGGGGCTCAATCAGGACGAAGCAAAAGCATCTGGCACCCAGAATGGCATGGGGTGGGAACAACTGCAAGCAAAGCAGGAGCCGGCTGGCATTGCTCCACCCTGGGTAAAATGGGTCTGGAGAGGAGACTGTGGAGGGCAGGCTCTTGGACTTTATTCTGAGCTGGTTATTGATCCCTGGATGCTGGGTCACGACACGCGGCCAAGCTGACGTCTGCCCTGTGGATGTGCGACTGCTGCATCTCAGCCCCTCGGTCCCAACCCCATCAACCAGGTTTATTGACTCTTTTATTGACGATGCTGGGGCCTAATGAGGACAAGAGCTGCACACTTCATTAAGGGCTGTGGAAGGAGAGATGATGCATCCCACCCGGTGCCAAGAACCAGGCTCACTGCGTGCTTTGCGAGGCCCCAGAAACCCAGCCTCATGCCACCCCAGAGGGAGAGGAGACGGACACGAGATGTGCACGTGGGCTCATCACCTCAGCAGCCTTAAAATGCAGGGTGTCTACAACTCGCCGGAAACCCTGTTCTTAGTAATTAGCCAACCTTTTGAATCGGGAGGGTCCTATCCACACACTCACACAAATGCACTTTGATGGTCTCCCTTCCCAATTCACGCTCCTAGATTCTCTGCACTGATACATACAACAAAATAAGCAGGTCCTCACATCAGGGAACAGGCTCAAAGCAGCTTCTTAATGAGGTACAGGCTCAGAACAGAAGAAAAGACTGTTAAAACTCAAAAGTATCTTCAGGGTGATCACATTCAAGATGAGGAACAAACCTAGTGCTCTGCCCATGGTCACTCAGCTCACCAGGGTCTGTGCTGGAGATAGAAACTCGGTTCTCTCGCACTGGTCCAAAGCTCTTGTAGAACTGAACACCTGAGATGGATAATTACAGCCCAGGGATGACAGGGAAGTGATCTGGGAAGCCACGATTGTTGGGCTCCCTCCATCTAAATAGTAACATTTTTTTCTTTGTTCTTTATCTCATCTTTCTATCACACCCACCCCTGTTATTTTTCCCCCATATTCCCCAATCACTTTTATTTTTGTATCTTCTTTGCCTATCCCTTAGACCATATTAGACATCCCTCATGGGCACTGCTGAGCCCAGCAGAAACCCTAAAGACCAAAGAGGTTGCTGACTCTGACATTCTCTGTCTTTGATTGCCTCTCTTGGGAATCTGAAGTGGAGGGGGGCACACAGAATGTGTCAGCTGTAGCCAGATGAGGCTGTGCACTCTCTGAGTGAGATGTGCAGGCCGTCTAAGGGTTAATCTGCATGGGAGGCAGGTGGGGCTGGGCCAATTTTATATGCTAGATATTTGCAGACATGAGAACTTTGGGAAATTATACAGAAGGAGGAACCGTTTCTTTGGGGGTGATTAAGGAGATTTAAGGTAAATAACAGAGGGATGGCAATTTTTTAAGGGTGAGCAGGCTTTCTTTGGTTTCCTTTCATCTGTTATTTCAAAGGGTGAAAGTTTAAGCTCTCTAAGCTCCTTCCTTTATTTCTGGCCTTTCTTCTCCCTCATTTTACTACAGATCTGAGGATTCAAGGTAGAGGTAGGGGGGATTCAAGGTGAGAGAAGAGGCAGTTTTTAGAATCTGATAGAAATCTCTGGCCTGCACGGCCCATGTGCACACATGCTTTGGAAGAATAACTCACCAGTTGATGTAATCTGACTGGAATCACCAGTAGTCAACAATTACCAACAGAAGCACTGTCTGCAACAGAAACACTCTGTGGAGTCAGAGATAACACAGCAATGGCAGATTATTTCAATGTCAGAAAGTAGGTAAAAATACCTTTCCCCCATGGACATCCTATATGTAATCGCCTATCGGTCCCCAAAATATGTTTTTTCCTTGCTCTCAGAATTGTGTCAGTGTCCATTTTAGTTTCTCTCTTTGTAAATGTCTGTTCCCAAACATCCTTGGGCTTCCCTTTCTGGCAGCATTTTCTGATAGCATAAACCACACTCCCATATACAAGACCTCATGCGTAGTTCTTACTGTGTTGCTTTTAGGCTTTCCTTTTCCTCCTCTTCTAGAAGGTGAATGTCCCTCCTCTCATTCTTCTACTAGAATTCATGATCCCACCCTCTCCTACTCCCCGTTAGAGCTTCAATCTCATCCTTTCTCATCTTCAAGTCTTTCCCGTCTGTCTGCTAACATTCTTGGTCTCCTCTATCCTAAAAAACAAACCAAAACAAAGAAAAACCTTCCTTCGACCCTGCTACTTTCCCTAAGTCTTTTCTTCTCCTTCCTTCCCCCCCCTTCAGAGCTCACATCCTGTCTCCTCACCTGCTCATCTTTTTTTTTTTTTTTAAGATTTTATTTATTTTTTTGACACAGAGAGAGAGACAGCTAGAGAGGGAACACAAGCAGGGGGAGTGGGAGAGGGAGAAGCAGGCTTCCCACAGAGCAGGGAGCCCAATGCAGAGCTTGATCCCAGAACCCTGGGATCATGACCTGAGCCGAAGGCAGACGCTTAATGACTGAGCCACCCAGGTGCCCCACCACCTGCCCTTCTTTACACCATTGAGGTGACTCTCTCCCAAGGTCATCAATGCTTCTCAGCTGTTCTTGATTTTTTCCAACCTCTCTCTGCAGCTTTGAGTGGCATTGGCCCCTTGCCCTTGCTTTAAGCAGCCAGCTTTCCCAGCACTGCACTATCCTGATCTTCCCATTCTTCTTAACTATTGTTGCTCTGCCTCCTTCTCCAGCTCACTTCATTTCACCTCTGGTCATGGGTATTCCCCCAGAGGTTTGCACTTGCCTTTCTCCTCACCTTCTTCTTCTTGGTTTTCTCCTTGCTCTCTGGGCCCCCCATGGTTTCATTCTCCCGCAGCCTTAACTTTTCCCTTTATTCACGTTACTTCTCTAATTTATACCTCTGTCACATTTCTACCTGGATAGCTGAACAGTTCCACCAATTTATTATTTCCCTTTCTCCTTCATCCTTATAATGGCAACAAAGCTCAGTAAAAGTCTTAGGAATGAAAAAGACCCGTATCCCAATTCTGGCTCAGCCACCTACCAGGTTTAAGACTCTGGGCAAAGCTCTACGATCCTCAACTTCCTCATCTGTAAATTAGAGATCATAATCCCTAGCTTGCAGGGTAATTGTGAGGCTTAAATAGGATTGCATATGCATATAACATATGGTGTATGTTCAATAATTTGTAACAATTAGATAGGAATTGCTGTAATCTAAGGTTGTAATCTACTCCAGTAATCTAAGCACAAAATGGAGAACCTTTCTTCATCCTCATTTCAAACATCCACCAAGCCTGTCAGTCTTATCTTCTCACAATGGCTTTTGAATTCTTATCCTCCTTTGCATCCTGAGTGTCACCACTGGTTGGTTTCTCATTATCTTTGTTGAGAAGTGATATTGAAATGGCTTCTAATGAAGCAAGACGAAACCAGAGAGGGAGACAAACCATAAGAGACTCTTAATCTCAGGAAACAAACTGAGGGTTGTTGGAGTGGAGGGGGGTGGGAGGGATGGGGTGGCTGGGTGATGGACATTGGGGAGGCTATGTGCTATGGTGGGTGCTGTGAATTGTGTAAGACTGATGAATCACAGACCTGTACCCCTGAAACAAATAATACATTATATGTTAATTTAAAAAAATTAAAAAAAAAAGAGAAATGGCTTCTAATCCAGCCTCTGACATCCAATCTCTGCACCCATCACCCAAGTTCCAGAATACACATCCCAAAGCACGATCCTGACCCCACCAAAGAGGTGATAGCGTATAGTGGCCCTAGAGTCAGACAGTCCTGTGCTCAAGTCTGCCACCCGCTCACTGTGACCTTGAGCAAACTACTTATCCTCTCCATGCCTCAATTTCCTCATCTGCAAAATGGCAATATTAAAAGTATTTTCAAGGTTTTTGTGAGGATTCAAAGAACTAATACATATCATGTTTATATCTATCTGCAACATGGTAAGTGCTTCATAAATGTCAGCTCTGGTTATTATTTCTGCATTCCCTGCAACAATCAGCACCTGAGAGGTGCTAAATAAATACATATACTGAATCATCCATAATCTCTCACTTGATCCTCCTTGCTCACTAAAGACATTTGAGGAGTGACTGGCCAAGATATGGGTGTCATTGGTCCCCAGGGATGAGTGTTTTTCCTTGTTATGAAGTTAACTTGCTTTTAAAGAGATGGAAAGAGTGGTCTTGACTTCCTTAGCACCACGCTCTAACAAATTGGGATAATCAGCCTACATATTCTCCCTGCTCACCTCCAAAGATTTTCTCCCTGCCCCATCTCTTCTAGAATACTGGCAGTGTTCTCCAAACCACATGGGGAAAACACTCATCTGGAAGGCATGAGATATTAACTCCTCCTTTCACTCATTGTGGCAGAAACCAAGTTTCTACTATAAACACAAGCCCAGAAAGGACCAGTCAGAAGGCAGATTATATCCCCCGAGTAGAGTCAGTAGCCTCCTTATTCTGGAGGCCTGCCAGCAGGGCTAACTCTGCAGAAAGGGGTGGGCATTGTGGTGACAGGGAGGGGTGACAGACTAGGGATAAAGCAAACAAGAAAGAAAAAAAAGGAAAAGTGAACAAGAAGCTGGATGAAAAAAATGAAGAGATAGAGAAATAGGAAGAAAACATAAGGAGAAAATAGAGATTCCCACACTTTAGAGGACTAGAAACTTAATCAAACAGATTCGCTCCATTTCCTGAGTTGTAATTTCAGGATATTCCATATTCCACCCCCAAGGACACTGAGAAGCTTCAGGGAGTAGCTGTAAATTCCTAAAGAAAAGTGCATTTTGTGGAGATTCAAGCCATTATTATCTGCTGCTGTACTTTTTAGCATATGCACTATCAACACAATGACATGTCTTATTGAGTAATATGTGATATTCCACATCGTGAGGCTATTGATGCAGAATTCCCCTTTTCAGAGCTCAATATTCCATCAAAGCCTGTTGCATCACATCACTGAGGCCGTCCACTTAATGACAAGTTGTAAGATGCATATTGCAGAATATTCATGTTCATTTTATGCTCACAGTGCTTAAAATTTCCTCTAAACAGCCTCTGCTCCCAGCCTATTAAGTTGCCTGTGTTATCTACACTCCATTCAATGGTGTGGAAATAATTGTCTTGAGACTAAAGAAAAAAAATGGATGGTCACAAGCCGAGTCAGCACTTGTGTTCTTTTCTTACTCTGTTGAATCAGGTGTTATTTACCTCTCCCAACACCTGGGACTCCTGATAAGTCACTCCCCTGGTATCTGTTTCCAGGACAGTGCTCTGGGGTCTTTAGAAGAAGCAGGGATCCTTCATAAACCGTATTGTTATCAGCACAATTCACACAGCTACCAGATGTGCAAAATCGAAACCACCAAGGGCATTCAGGCAGAGGGGGCTTCCCCAGCTCTATCTGGCCGCTCTAAGATGTGCTCACGAGCCGGAGAAGGTCTCAGAGGAGGAAGGGCTCCACTCAACATGGGGGCTCATGTGCCTCTGAGGAGATGTTTGTATTCTGACAAAGTTGGGGGGCTTTTTGGTTCTCTCACGTCTGCTCTCCAGCACCTCCAGCCCAGAGCTCTCCTCCTTGCAAACCTGGCTCTACGAAAGAGACCTGCCTCTTAGAGACAGGTGGGCTCTTTTCTCCATCTCTTCCCCTTCCTCTTGCCTCTGGGAGGAAGCACGAGGACTCAGGCTCGTGAAGGAGAGCAAATGCCCCTGGCAGCTGATAGTTCGGCACCAGGGCCTGTGACTTTGCCTTTAAATATCAACCACACACACAGAAAACACACTGGCAGCCCGAGAGGTTTCCATGGTGACAGAATGCAGGCCATGACCTCTGTAAATGTAATCAGAGCACTGGGATTGGTATGTGAGACAGGTTTAATTTCTCCTCCGGTGGAAGCTCTGTGGTCTGGGCTGTACATAGGCTTCATACACTGACAGACAACCTGTTATCTCTGCCAGGGCAGCTCTGCATATGGCAACCCCCTCTGCCCCAGAGCTGCTGCCTCCTCTGTCTGAGCAGGCTGCGCGATGTAAAAGGTCACTGGGGACCGGAATGGCAGTCATAGCAATACCTGGCATCCCTGCCCAGCATCCTCAGGACGTGTGACTGTCCCTTAAACGAGGAGCAGCTGCGGCATGGCCCAACGAGAGCCAAAGACTCAGAATGTTGGCGGAAGTTTTCATCTCTGCTCTGCTCCCAACACTGTGACCTTGAGCAAGTCATTTGACCTCCAACTTTCCGCATCTTCCCACCAGGAAGAAATGCCTGGAGAAGAGAGGGCTGGGGGCTTCCAAAGTCCCCCAGGAGAAGATGGAACCCAATTGTACTTGTTGGGAGGGGGGGACATTCTGCAACTCCCAGTGGAATTCTGCCCCCGGAAGTGAGTTTTCCATCTCGCCAGTGCTAGTCACTAGGGTGTCTGGCCCTAATTCCATGGTTGTCACCAGAAAGTGTGGGGATTGCCATTGGAGGGCCTCAGCAGGACTTCCTCACCTCTATGCTGATTTGGAAACAAAACCAGGATACAATTTTTTCTGACCTGGCCTAGAGTAGGAGTCCAGAGTTTTGACAGGAAACAGGCTCAGAGAAAATGTAGCAATGTCCAGCCTCTTTCCTTGAATTCTGCTCAGCCTCAGCAAAGAGCTCCTCTGGCCATTTCAATGCTGGCATCCTCTGATTCCATTTGCCAATCCACATGAGACGCTGGCAGATTTCAGTTATCAGTCACTCTGCTTCTCGGATTTCTTTCACAGTTCCAGGATAGTGCTCTGGAAAAAAACCAACAAGGTTTGGGCTAAGAAGAGATTCATAACGCTGTATGACACATTTTTCTTCCCAAAGGGGACGGACCATTAAGATTTTTCCTTTCAGGGGCTCAACAAAGAACCTCAGAATATCAGAGCTGGAAGGGACTTTAGAAACCCCATAACTCACAGGGGAAAACCTGAGACCCAGAGTGGAGAAGTGTTATGCCCAAGTTATGGCAAATTAATGGCAGAACCACAGGGGTGTCAGGGCCCCACTCTGCTCAGCTAAGTACTAATTTACCTCTTGGATGCTTTTGAACCTCAAACTGAAGCAGAGAGGAAGTGGGGGAGGATTCAAAAGTGGTTGTTGCACATTAGAATCAGGAAATGGTAATTTGGCTGAATCTACAGATAATAGCACTACCACTTCCTGTGTTAGCTGATGCCAGGGGAGGCAAGATGGGGGAAGATTCCGGAAAAGAAAATAGTTAAGTGACAGGATTGTGGGCTTCTACACAATAGTCCCCAACCAATCCATACTGTTTCAGGCCACTGAGGGGAACATGAATCTGATTTTTCAGGGGGATTATTGGTTAGTGTCCAACACAGAATCATGAAACCAAAGAATAATGGAGTTTATAAGAACTCCAAGAGAATATCTGGTTTGGCATTATGTCTTCTGGTAACTGAACTATCTAGGACAGGTAATTTGATTGTCTTTCCTTTTTATTAAAGGACCCAGTTCCTCAACTGTAAATGAGGAAATAAGGCTCCTTCCAGCTCTACATCCAGAATTCCATGATCCTAAAAGTGGAGACGTCCCAGCCTTTTCCAGTATCCTGTTACAGTGTTTGATTACATCAGTGGTAATGCACATAATGGAAGTAGCTTATTTCCCTTGCCCCAACTTTAGCATCATCTGTGTGGCAAACACCGAAAGTATGTTCAACTCCCTCGGATTACCACCGACTTCAGGCCAGAAGTGGCACATGCAGCAAAACTTCTGGTGTTTCAAGAAGGAGGAGGAGGAAACCTGTTGTGTTTTACTCATGTCGGTCCAAATTGTTAATACCCCAGCTGATGGGCCAGCTCGAGGGAGGGCAGTAGTGTTGTTTGGACTCAAGGTTTAGTCCTCAGTGGACCCATCAGCTTCATAAGAGGAGGAAAATAGAAACAAAATACTACCAAACATTTCTATTTCCTGGAACTTCTGCCAACCTCAACTGCAAAATGGCCTTGTGTATTCCTTTAGTCACGAAGAGAACCAGGAATACCAGTATTCCTTTTCTTTCCTTCCTTCCTTCCTTCTTTCCTTCCTTCCTTCCTTCCTTCCTTCCTTCCTTCCTTCCTTCCTTCCTTCCCTCTTTCCTTCCTTCCTTCCTTCCTTCCTTCCTTCCTTCCTTCCTTCCTTC
>NW_023270503.1:23479565-23491132 GCF_011800145.1 Mirounga leonina | reverse complement strand
TTCCTTCCTTCCTTCCTTCCTTCCTTCCTTCCTTCCTTCCTTCCTTCCTTCCTTCCTTCCTTCCTTTATTAAGCTCTTACTATGTTCTGGGGCGCCTGGGTGGCCCAGATGGTTAAGCATCTGCCTTCGGCTCAGGTCATGATCCCAGGGTCCTGGGATCGAGCCCCACATTGGGCTCCTGGCTCAGCAGGGAGCCTGCTTCTCCCTCTCCCTCTGCCTCTCCCTCTCCCTCTGCCTCTCCCCCTCCTCATGCTCTCTCTCTCTCTCTCTCTCTGTATCTCTGTGTCTCAAATGAATAAATAAAATCTTTAAAAAAAATAAGCTCTTACTATGTTCAAAACACTAGGACACAAACATGGAGACAGTATGGCTGCCCTTAAGAAACACATCACCTGGAATATTATGCAGCCATCAAAAGGAATGAGATCTTGCCACTTGCAACAACGTGGATGGAACTGGAGGGTATTATGTTGAGTGAAATAAGTCAATCAGAGAAAGACATGTATCATATGATCTCACTGATATGAGGAATTCTTAATCGCAGGAAACAAACTGAGTGTCGTTGGAGTGGGGGGTGGGGTGGGAGGGATGGGGTGACTGGGTGATAGACACTGGGGAGGGTATGTGCTCTGGTAAGCGCTGTGAATTGTGCAAGACTGTTGAATCTCAGATCTGTACCTCTGAAACAAATAATGCAATATATGTTAAGAAAAAAAAAAGAAGAAGAAGAAGGTAGCGGGAGGGGAAGAATGAAGCGGGGGAAATCGGAGGGGTAGACGAACCATGAGAGACGATGGACTCTGAAAAACAAACAGGGTTCTAGAGGGGAGGGGGGTGGGAGGATGGGTTAGCCTGGTGGTGGGTATTGAGGAGGGCACATTCTGCATGGAGCACTGGGTGTTATGCACAAACAATGAATCATGGAACACTTCATCTAAAACTAATGATGTAATGTATGGGGATTAACATAAGAATAAAAAAAAAAAAGAAACACATCACCTGGTAGCTGTCAAATATTCCCATTCTCATGACTGGACCCAAACACATGACCTATAAATGCTATATTAATAATATCGCCTTTTGTTAAATGACAATGCTATGCTCTTCAAAGACCAAAATCCTTGCCTTTTAATGCCTCAGTATTAACATCCAAAGATGTTTTGTGCCAAAACAGAGGTTCCCAAAATAAATGTTCAATTAATGTTTCAGGTAGACCACAAGATGCAGGCTAAGATCCATCCTATACAAGGGCAGGATGGGCAGTTGACCTCATGATGTGGTTTGAGGAATGTCGAAAGGCCATCTGCCCCACAGCTATCTCCCCCACTCTGATGTGCCACATGCTTGAAATTCTTACCATGGGGGCCTTAGCTGTGAGTAAGGTATTGCTTCCAGAAAGTCTGAGTGAAAAGGGCCATACTCCATCAATTTCATTTCAGTAGACATGAACTGAAAACCCGGTATGTGCCAGGAACAGTGTCAGGTAGTGAGAATTCATAAATAAGACATGAGTAACCCGGCAGGGCCAACATGTTGCTACATTCATACTCTTTATCCCATTAGTACACACTGATTTATCAGATTAGTAGCTGTCCTGAGGGGCTGATATTGGATACAGGCAGGTAAATTTTGATAGGACATGAAAGCAGGAAATGTCTGGAACACTGAGGATTACAGAAGAGAATTCAGGCCTGTGCAAATATTAAAAATTAATTAAATACTAATTTTAAAATCACCTGAGGGACTGGGTACCAAGGAAGGATGGAGAACAAAAGGGATCTGAAGGCAAGCAATGTTTATTTCAGAAGTTCCTCCCCAGGAGCTCTGCTCATTGCCCTCTGGAATCGTCCATCTTTGGTCAACCTTACTAAATTCCTGGCTCAGATACGGGCTTCCTCCATGGCTTCTCTTTGTGCTAATAAAAAATTTTTAGGGGCGCCTGAGTGGTGCAGTCGGTTAAGCGTCTGACTCTTAGTTTCGGCTCAGGTCATGATTTCAGGGTCGTGAGATCGAGCCCCACATACAGCCCCGTGTTGGGCTCTGTGCTCAGCGCAGAGTCTGCTTAAGATTCTCTCTCCCTCTGCCCCCCACTCCAACCAGCTCTCTCTCTCTCAAATAAATGAATAAGAAGTTTTTTAATGTGGTCTTCCAGGTATTACCAGGTGAGATCACTTAAACAATTTGTCCCTAAGTCCACCAGATCCATAGCCCTTATCTCTCAAATGCAATTATCTCAGTCCTTTTTTCTCCTTTCTGGGTCTTTCTGATATTTCCAGGGTCATTTCACAGCTTTGCATCACTTCTGCCTTTGCCAACACATTGCTTTTTGTTTGTTCTCTTGGCTCATTTTAAAGTCCTACTTTTGCTATGGTTCCCATGAAACGTGGCCCAGTACTTACCCTTCACCTGACAGAGACCCCAGTCAGTACCTCTAAGGGCTAGGTCAGGAGGGCCCAAGAATAACCACATTCCGCCTTCCACTCAAATTTTGTCACTGTTTCTGGCCCATCTGCAGACTCTATCCTTTCTTTTGTGATTATCTTTCTCTCAACGGTTTCATTGTCTTTCTAACAACCTGGCTTCTTTAAGGGTCCCTTGTATTAATCAAGACTCTTGATTGTATGAGACAGAAACCCAAATCAAATAGCCTTAGGCAAAAAGGGAAATTAATTATCACCGAGAATCCAAGGAAGGGTTGAATCATTGAACGCAGAAGGGCAGGAGTATAACTGGGTCTTAAATGCAACTGGTCTTTGGAATCCCTGATCCCATTGTTTCTTCAGCCGTAGGGCAGGCTGTCATTGGCCCAACCTGGCCCAACATGGCCACAGAGGCATAAGAACATAAGAACATAGTAGCTCCTGCAGAATCCAAATGGGTAGAAACGGGGGAGAGAAGAGATCCCTAAGACAACACGGATCATTGTTTCTAGAAATGGGTAGAGTTGTTGAACAGAAAGAGCAATCTATCCATCATAGCCCCTCTTCTTCAGATCTACCTGTATACTCCTCAGTCACAATAGAGAAGGTTCAAATTCTCACAGAACATCTGGGCCCTTGAAAATCAGGGATGTGGTCAGATAGAGGGTTTAGATCCTTACTCCACTCACTGGAGCCGTAGTTCCAGCCTGACTGGGGCTCTGCTCTACTAGGTGTTATATTTTTGGTTGTGAAATGTGCAGGGTGGACCCAGATTCCACAGAGATAACAACTCATCTTTTCTTGGCCAACCCTCTCTCCTTCCAGCTTCCCTAAGTCAGTATATCATACCGTGGATAATCCAACTGCCCAATCTAGGAAGCTGGGAGTCACTCATTCCTCTTTCTCTCTTTGCCAATTCTACCTACTAAATATCTTTCAAACTATCCACTTCTCTCCAGCCCTGCTGCCACCATCCTGGTCCAGGCCACCATCACCTCTCACCTTGCAGCCCTCTAGTCTTATACTCATCCACCTATTTTCCACCTTATAGCCAGTGATCTCTTAAAAAAAAGAAAAAGAAATCTGCTCATGTCCTCCTGTAATTAAAACGTTAGTAGCTTCCCAATATTATACTTCCAAATATGGCTAATAAGCACCCCCACCACCACCATGCTTGATGTCCTGCTTATCTCCCCTGATCCACCTCCCACATGGTCCCCTTGTTCTTGGTCATTTTCAGTAGCCAACTTCTCTCAGTTTCTCAGTGAACCACACCTTCTCCCACTGTCATTTTTTCCCCCCACACATGCTGTTCCCTTTGTTCCCTGTGTCCCCCTCTCTGCAACACCCTTCCCCCTACCTTTCATTCCGCTAACCCCTACTCCTGCTTCAAGTTTCAAACATCATTTCCTCTGGTAATCATCCTTGGCTCTCCAGGTTGTTTTGTTTCCCTCCCTCACATTCTTGTAGCACTTAAGACCTGCCATTCAAAACTCACCTTCTGGGGCACCTGGGTAGTTCAGTCAGTTAAGCATCTGCCTTCGGTTCAGGTCATGCTCTCGGGGTCCTGGGATCCAGCCCCGCATCGGGTTCCCTGCTCAGTGGGGAATCTGCTTCTCCCTCTGCTCCTCCCCACCCCCACCCCGCTCGTGTGCTCGCATTCTCTCTCTCTCTCAAATAAATAAAATCTTAAAAAACAAAAAACAAAAAACCTCACCTTTCATCTGTAATTACTTGTCTATCACCTGTCTTCCCCTCCAAACTGCGAGCTCCCCGAGGGTCCAGACTTTTCCCATCTTGTTCATCCCTGTATCCCCAGAACCTACTATGCCTGTAGGTCCTCAGTAAATGCTTATTGAGGGAATGCTGTGAGGTAAGTCTGTCGGGGCTTCATTATACTTTTTACTTCAAATTAATTACGAACTTACAGAAAACTTACCAGAGTACCTACAACTCTTACATACCATTTACCTAGATTCATCAATGGTTAGCTTTTGTCACATTGGCTTTATTATTTCCTATTTATGTGAATTTACATATTTGTTTCCAAACCATTTGAGAATAAGTTGTAGACCTCATGGTCCTGTTCACCTAAATACTTCAATCGTATTTCCTAAAATAACACCCAGTACAGTTATCAAAATGAGGAAAGTTAACAAAGATAAATGAGTTCTAATTCACTTTTTTTTTGGGGGGGGGGTCTTTTTCTTTCTTTCTTTTTAGAAAAGTAGAAGTACCAGGGAAGGGTGGCAGTCCAGAATTAAGTGCAGGCATTTCTCCTTCCTCTCTTGTCTCTGCCCTTGTTCAGGGGTTTCTTCAAAAACTGCAGCTGTTCTCAAAGAAGTCCCTTGCTTGTTGTGTCTGTCGTTCCTCTGTGCCCCCCACTTGCTCCAGTAACTTCTCTGCACCCCCCCATCTCACCTCCCCCACGGTCTCCTGTCGGGAGGCTGGAAGCCCCCCTGAGCAGGATGGCTTTGTTCCACAAGGCTCCGGAAACAGGAGGAGGCCAGTCTACAGAAGTGGAAGTTGGAAGGCAAGGTGAGGCACGGGAAGTGGGAAAGGTGGCTCCTGGGACCCTGAATCGTGCATGGGCATCTCAGAGTCTCAGAGAAGGGAAGAGGACGAGCTGTGGGGGTAGAGTAAGATTTGCACACCGTGGGTCCTGGGACCATCCTGCTCGGCTGAGTGGAATACCAAACGAGGGTGTCTCCCCGCCGCACTTCACCTCAGCCAGGCAATCGACAGGAGAAGCAGCGAGCGAGACCGACAGACTGTCACTGGCAAAATGAACTGTCACCTCCCATTTTTCAGAGGCACGGCGGGATGAATTGCAGCCTTGAACCGTGCGGCCCGCTGCTGATTGAGTTCCGCTGTCTTAGAACCCCTTCGAACAAGGCGAGTTCATTTCAGACTGACGTCCCACCGCTTATCAATTTAGGAGCCAGTAAAATTAACCGCTTCGGAGCTGATCTGCTCCCTCCCCCTGCTTGGATTCCGCATCCGGAAAGGTCACCAAATAAATCTCTCCGGGTCCTGCTAGCATAATACGCAGCCTGGAGCCGGGGGTCTCAGAAGAGGAGAGTAAGCCAAATGTAACCCAGGCCCAAAAGGTTGCTAGCCCCGCCTCCCCCCCACCCCCCATCTCAACCACTGGCCCATGGCCTTGGTGTGGGCCGCCAGGCCTTTGCTAGCTCTACTGCTGTCCACATCAGCCTCTGCTCCCAAGAGGGACCATGGCTGGGTAGGGTTGATGGTCAAGAATGGAGGTGCTACAGAAGTGCCCCTAATCTTGCGGCAGAAACCTCTGTGCACTGTTCAGCTTCATATCTGCTATGGACTGAACGCTTGAATCTCCCCAAATGTGTATGTTGAAACTCTAATCCCCGAGGGGACGGTATTTGGAGGTGGGGCATTTGGGAGATAATTAGGGTTAGATTAGGTCCTGAGGGCAAGGCCCTCATGATGGGATTAGTGCCCTTATAATTAGAGTAAGAAACACAGGATCTTTCTCCATCGGGAGAGGCTACAGCGAGAAGACAGCCTAATGTAAACCAGAAAGAGGGCTCTCACCGGGAACCCAACCACACTGACAACCGTGATCTCAGACTTCCAGCCTGCAAGAGCTGTGACAAATATTTGTTCTTTAAGCTACCCAATCTATGGTATTCTGTTATAGCAGCCTAAACTAGGACAACAACCTCAGGGCCTTATACATGGTAGGTGCCCGAGAAATATCTAGTAAACCAAGTAAGGCTTGATATTTGCTTTAGCAGCAATGATTAGGTGGAAAAGTGTATACAAGGTAGCATGAACGCGGGCTTGGTGGGGAAGGGATAAAGGGATGTTTTTCAGGGATATCTCTACTGTCACAGCCATTGATTGGGCCCTAGTCCATGCTAGAAACCCACTGGCAAGTCAAGATACAGCTCTTTGGAGCAGAGCAGAACAGAGTCCTCTGTGTCCAGAAGAAAAAGTGCCTTATGCCTCCCCACACGCACATACACCCCGCTTCAGTTCACAAAGGCCTATCCAATAAGTCTAATTAGCAAATCTTAGGGCTTCTCTCCTCTGCATCTAGGCACAAATGGTTTATTCAATACTCTTTGAACCCCTCCTTACCATGGAGTAATGTAACGGTTTTTGTTTGTGGAGATACAACTAAACCATCCTCAGGGTGATTTTAAGGTTTTAAAGTGATTTTAGGGGGCGCCTCGGTGGCTCAGTTGGTTAAGCCTCCAACTCTTGATTTTGGCTTAGGTCATGATCTCAGGGTCATGAGATTGAGCCCTGCATCCAGCTCTGCGCTGAGCGTGGAGCCTGCTTAATATTCTCTCTCTCCCTCTCCCTCTGCCCCTCCTCCTGCCCCCCACTTTCATGAGCATGTGCATATGCTCTCTCTCAAATAAATAAATAAATAAATAAATAAAATAGTGATTTTAAGGTGAAGGCCAGATGATGTCTATGCCCCAACTAATATCCACCCACAGATCAAATTAATGGCCTCTGCTGCCCGGAGACAATGGGCTCACATTCCTGCCCTCATCCTAATGGTTTCTTTCTCGGTGTTTACACCGGGGACTTTTGACCTACACCTGGAGTGAGAAGACGCAGTTTTCAAATCTGGCTCTACTTTCCCTAGCTATAAAATTTGAGCAAATGACTTAACTTACCTAAACCTCATTTTTCCCCCCATCTGCAAACCCACACAGTTGTTAAAACGGGCAAAGCACTTCGTGTACGTGAGAGCCTCAGTAAATTACAAAGTTATGTACAGATGCTGGGGCTTATTCATTTTAGCCTCAGCAACAAAAGAAAAATAATGAGGATAAAGGCATACAGTATCTCAACCTTTGAGCCAGCAATTCCACTTCCAGGAATTTGTCCCACAAAAACGCTCTGCTGTGCAGAAGGATGTATTTATGAGGGATTTCACTGCAGTGTATTGAAAAATCGGAGATAAACTGAACGTTGTCAATAGAAGATTGGGTAAATAAATTATGATGCATGTATGGAAGGCACCACTGCACAGTAGTAAAAATAATAGGATAAAGTAAATAAAAAACTCTCACAGTTGTTAGAGTCATGCATCAATGTCAGCTTATATAAATTAACAGGTGTGGTTATCACATCATTAGATAATTGAGTGGAATGATCAGAGAAAAATAGGTCCAGCTAAACCTTACACAAATAATCTAAGCTTTAAACAAAATGGGATCATCCTACATATAACAGTTGTATTTTCATTTACTATCTCATTGATATCTTCATGTCAGTCCTTTTATTTTTACTTTTAGAATTTAAAAATTTTCATACTAAAACATAGACCACGGGTTATAAAGATAGTTCTCTGGGTTAACTATTGAGAAAAGAAAGATTTGTAGGCAGCTTACCTGTGTTTTCAGGAATACAGATCTATAATATTCCAGTGTAAGAGCAGCCTCTGGTTAGAAGTGGAAACAGCCCTAACGCAAGAATCAGGCTCCCAGCACTCCTGTCCGGGCTCCGCTATTTACTTACAACATGACATCAACCAAATCCCTTATCTGGGCCCCTGTTTCCACATCCAGAAAATGAGTGTTGGAGTACATGTTCTCTAAGGTCCATTCAAGCTGAAAATTTGGTGGCTCTATGAAATCACTTTTCAAAGATTCGATAAAGGATGTTTATATATAATAATAGTCTGGTCATTTCTGGCACTAACAGGAAGACTTTAACAAGGCTTTAAATACTCAACTTACATTCAGAGCAGTATACAAGAATTTTTTTTTATTTAAACAAAAAGTTCCTGCCCTCAAAAACCTGTAATTTAAGAAGAAAATAAGACAATTGAACTAATAGAAATACAGGAGTACCACGTTTTACAAAAGGAATGTAATGGTAAATCTTTGAAGCAGATGGCTGGAACTCAAATGTATCCTCCTAGAAGCCCTTGGGTTCCTCAGAGGGTTCCAAAGCTACTTCAGGGAGAGGGTAACAGGGTCAGGGAGTGAGCACTGCCTGCTCCCCATCCCTGGTTCAGTCAATGTAGATCTGCCTTCCTCTGCCTCATGCATCTAAGAAATGTAAGAAAGACTCCAAATGAAATAAGGCTGCTGCAATAAAATTGTAAAAACCAGTAGCCTAGATGATTTCTAGGCCAGTTCCATATTTAAGGTTTCACAATTCTATGATTCTCAGATGTATTGAAAATAGATTTTGGGGCACCTGGGTGGCTCAGTTCGTTAAGCATCGGACTCTGGGTTTCGGCTCATGTTATGATCTCATGAGTAATGGGATCAAGCCCCGCATTGGGCTCCACACTCTGCGGGGAGTCTGCCAAGATTTTCTCCCTCTGCCCCCTCCCCCTCTTTCTCTCTCAAATAAATAAATAAATCTTTAAGAAAAAAAAGAGGGGCTGCCTGGGTGGCTCAGTCAGTTAGGCATCTGACTTTGGCTAAGGTCATGATCTCAGGGTCCTGGGATTGAGCCCAGCCTCAGGCTCCCCACTGAGTAGGGAGCCTGCTTGTCCCTTTCACTCTGCCCAACCCCCCACCCCCATTCCTGCGTGTGCTTGTGCATGTGTGCGCTCTCTCTCAAATAAATAAATAAAATCTTTTTTTGAAAAAGAAAATAGGTTTTATATTCTGCATTCCAGCTTTGCATGTACATAGGAAATTAACTTCATAAAGGTTAATTCCCCTGTAAAACAATTATTTTGTAATATGAATAACGAACCCTAGGTGTATCTGTTTAACACAGTCAGCTTTTCCTGCCTTGAATTTTCTGAACATGAGACACGGTTACAATTATAAAAGAATTGGATGGGAACGTGAGGCAGGCAAAGAGGTTATAAAAAAGATTCACAAGATCCCTGGGACACCATGTAAAAGCTGTTGGTTTCATCAGTAAGACAAAAGACACTGAACTGGAGCTCTACCATTGAATTAGGTAATTTCTGTTTCATAGAACACATCTCAGAAAATACATGGTAATTGCCACAACTGCTAAGTGCTTTCCATGCATTATTTCATTTAATCCTCCCAACCTCATGAAATGGGTATTATTTTCTCCCCATTTTACAAACAAGAAAACTGAAACCCAGATTGGTAAGTACATTGCCCAAAGTCACAGAGCTGGAGTTCAAACCCAGGGAGACTGATAGCCAAGCCCATGTTCTCAGCCACCAGCTCTACTCCACGCTGCTGTTGGTGACCTGTAGACGCTAGGCAGGCAGTTTGCCCTCTGACCGCTGAAGAAGTCCAATGGGACTCTGCCTCCAACTCTTCTATAAATTTATTTCTCCTCATGATCCAATCACAAAGAATGTTTTTCACTTCTGTTATCAAGACTGGCCCTAGATAAAAATTGTGAGTAACTACAGTTTGTTCTCCCTCCCTTAGCAGCTCCTCTTCACACTAGGCAGGAAAGCAATACCGTCTCCATGAAATTTGTTTTTTTTCCAAGATTTTATTTATTTATTTGAGAGAGAGAGAGAGAACGCGCGCGCACACCCACAGGAGTTGGGGGAGGGGCAGAGGGAGAGGGAGAAGCAGACTCCTCACCAAGCAGGGAGCCCGATGTAGGGCTCAGTCCCAGGACCCTGGGATCATGACCTGAACCGAAGGCAGACGCTTAACCAACTGAGTCACCCAGGTGCCCCTGCATGAAATTTGTTCTGATGCCTCCAAAAAGAATTGGTTGTCCCTTCTTCTGTGCACACACTGAAGATATACATATCTATATATAGAGAGAGAGAGAGAGAGAAAAAACTTTCTTGCTCATTTTATGTTTCTCCAGAGAGACTGTACCTGCCTTAGGAACCAGAACTGATATTTGTCTCTGTATCCGTAACACCCACCATTGTGCCCAGTATATAGTGAAAGCTTACTAAATGTTTACTTGTTTGAATGAATGAATGAATGAATGAATGAATGAATGAATGAAATACATTCATGCTGCCCTCAACTTTCCTAGTGTGTTCCCTGTAGCACCTCACCTACTCTTGTCCTCCTTGAGATCCCTTTCTTCCAGTCCAACTCTGTCAGCCCTCCCTTTCTCTTCCCTCTGCCCTCCAGACTGATAGCTAGTTAGCTAACCCCATGTGTAGTGAGTGCTAATGAGGTTAGCTGGGGTTAATATATTAATGTATTCCTTTTTTTGATAATGTATTTTCACTTTAACTGGAAACAATTCCTTGACCTAACAGAGCCATTTCTAATGGTGAATGCACTGTGCGGGAATTCAGGGCAGGGGAGGGTTGGGAAAGAGTTGGCAGGAGGGTTTTAAGAACACCTGTGTAAGGACTCCTAAAACCATGTCACCCACCCCACCTGTGTAGAAGAGTCATAGAACTAAAATGGCAGGGGCGCCTGGGTGGCTCAGTTGGTTAAGCGTCTGCCTTCGGCTCAGGTCATGATCCCCGGGTCCTGGGATCGAGTCCCTCATCAGGCCTCCCTGCTCAGCAGGGAGTCTGCTTCTCCCTCTGCCCTGCCCCTGCTTGTTCTCTCTTTCTCTCAAATAAATAAATAAAATCTTAAAAAAAAAAAAAAGAACTAAAATGGCAAAGCACATAGATACTAACACTGAGAGTGTGTGTATGGTCTCTGCCCTGACCAAAGAGATGAACTTGGATCTGCCCCAGGATTTGGGGATTCTCCCACTGACCTTCAGGCTAGGTTAGGGTCAGCTGCCTGACAGGCTCTCCCAAGCGGAGAGGAGCCGGCACAGTGTTTAACTGGTACGAAGCTAGGCTATCAAGGAGGAAGGAGTTATCCCGCAAATCCCTTACACTGTGTAGAGGAGGAAACTGACAGGAATACTCTAGGAAACTAGAGAAACAGGTGAGCTTTTCAGGGCCATGAAGCCAGAGCCAGAATTAGAACTAAATACTTTTATTTCCTTGAGCTAATAATATATAATATATAATATATAATAATATATAAACTGGCTTGGGGCACCTGGGTGGCTCAGTCGTTAAGCGTCTGCCTCCGGCTCAGGTCATGATCCCAGGGTCCTGGGATCGAGCCCCGCATCGGGCTCCCTGCTCAGTGGGGAGTCTGCTTCTCCTTCTCCCACTCCCCCTGCTTGTGTTTTCTCTCTCTCTCTGTCTCTCTCTGTCAAATAAATAAATAAAATCTTAAAAAAAAAATATATATATATATATATATA